>NC_141539.1:69885000-70117500 GCF_021556685.1 Rattus norvegicus | reverse complement strand
ACATCTCATGAAATGCAACTATTTATAGTCTTGTTTCGCTATAAGGAGGCTGGTGAACACGCTGAATACGAATTACCTCAGTTCTGCAGCTTTCTGTGTCTTTTTAATGCATTCTGTTTCAGGGTCACTTTCAATCAATATTTCATTTACTTACTGAGATTGAATGGGCGCTCTGAGACACAGTGTGCTGTTTATCATACAGATTGGACACCTCATTCTAGATCCGAGATCTTTTCCTCAACACTGGGAGCTGTCCTTTCAGCACCACAAAATTACTGCTTGAAGCTGCATTGCAGTTTATTTTCTTTGTTTTGGTTTTTGTTTGGTTCTTTGTTTTTGTTTTTGGTTGTTTCTTTGGTTCTTTTGTTTTGTTTTGTTTTCTGTTTTCACTGGGAGCTTTTCTTTCAGCACCACATTGCACCTAGACTTTTTAACGGCTGCCTTCCTCTTTGCACTGAAGACCAATTTCGTCTGCACTTCCAGTTATTTGCTATTACCTGTAGGACTTTCAATCCTACTTCACCTCACCCAGCCCACTCCCAAAACAGTAAATGTATCTATTTCTGTGGAAATCATTTCTCATTGAATGATCAGAAAGAATGATAAGTTCTAACCTGTAACGGCTCATTTCGACTCATTGCTTACAGTAGACCTAAGCTCTGTTTTCCTGCTTATTCGACTCCTTCCAGCTTCCCATCACATCTGTAACAAACTCTCAAAATGATATTGCCACACCGCCATGCACAAGCCTACCTGCACAGTAGAGATAGATTATTCCATCGCATTCAGATGGTTAACAGAGGTTAGCAAGTCCTGTATTATATATTTATATCGCTTTCTAAGAAAGTGCATATTAATGTTTACTTTAAGAATGTGTAAATGGTGCTATCAAGAATCTGATAAATTTTATCCCAGTTTTTTGTGTACCACTTCTAATGTATGAGATTTATTTTTTTATTGGAAAAAATAAACAGTATGAAAGCATTAAATTGGTAGATTTTAGTAATTTGACAATGAATGGAATCCCCATGTTACAGGCCCTATCTTTTCTTAGAAATTTTAATGGTGGTAATAGACTTCAACAGAGGTACTGGTTACAACATTCCTTTTAATCCATTCTTATGGTACATTCTTGATTCATATAATGATTCCTCACTGAGTCCTTAAGTAAATTTTGTTTACTGTAATTCTTCTCCAAGAAGGGAATTCTTGCTTTCCAAGGCAGCAATTGAAAGGAGATGAAAATACAATTTAACATTCTACATCCACAAACACAATTTAAGACCAGTTACTCTGTTAGTAGCAGAAATTCATTGATCATCAAATTCAGGGCAAGCATGGCTATAAGTAATAATTTTGAGTGCAATGTAATCTTAGAAATTTAATATATACACTTTATTTAAATGATGCAAACAGCCATATGAAATTCTTTATGATTAGAAAACAGGATGAACTCATTTTGCCTCCTGCTTGGTTTCTCATAAACATGAGTACATGCTATTGTTGTGCACTGTTGTCCATAGATGTCTTTTTACATAAAGGGTAAGTATCATTACTTTACAATTATTTTTGGAATTTTGCATGTTATTTTTGTTTCATCAGATATGTGCCCCCAATTAAATAACGTTTTTGCGAAAAAAGAAAGTATCAGAAACTTGTGTTAATTTTCAAAACAAAGCAAAGTGTAGAACATTATTAGATAGGATGTCATTCCACTGGTCTATAAAAACAAAAAGCAACTGTTCTTGAAAATTGAAGCATTACCTTGTATAATTAATAAAGTACATCAAATCAGATTTGTAAATAAAATATTGTTTAAATCTAAAGTATTCAATATTTTGATTAGATTATTTTTTTAAGGAAAATATTTAACGTGTATGTGCTGAATTTTTTTTTAAATAGTTTTTTATAATTGCGATGGAAGGGCAATTGTCTCATTAAAAGTGGTGCAGAGGCCAATACTTGGGTTGCCATTAGATATATAAACAAGTGAAAACTGTGGAACAAGTTTTAAGCTCATTTTGGAAAAAAAAACAGTTCTGTAGAAATGCATATTTGTATTTGTTTCTCTAATAAATCTGCAAATAGCTTTAAACACAAATTAGTTTTAATTATTTAAACATGAGTTCTGTTAAGTAACTTAATATCTGTTTTGCCTTACATTGTGTGAAAACATTGTCCTGTGGAAATGAATACAGGCTTATAGTGAAAATCAAGGTAGGTCTGCATTTATTTGAAAAAACCAAGCATTTAGCACTTAGGTGTGCTTACCGCTATGAAATCATTGGAGAATTTGCATAGAAGACAGTACTGCCCCATATCACACCAGCTAATCTACTGCTGAAATCAATAGAGGACCAGTTTGAATCTGCTTTAACTCAGTATCAAGTAAGAGACGAACAAGTAAGTGCAATCACATCTGAATGTTTGATACCGGAACCCTGATGGTGCCAGTGCTCTTCGTCAATAGAGCGAGGAAGTAATGTGGCTTCTCACTGCAGAGACCTGGTCTTCAATGTGTTTTACACACAATTAAAAATATTGTCCCTGGTAACATGTATTCCATGAAATAGTATGAAATGTTTTAGGATAACATACAGTTGTCTCTCTGTTGTTAATATAGCATCTCCACTTTGAAAATGCTTGAAGGAGATAAATATACATGAAAATCACTGATGTGTCCAGTTTTCTGTTTTTTTGTTTTGTTTTGTTTTTGTTTGGCTTTTGTCTTTCTGGTGGAACAAAAATACTGTTAGCAGAAGACTCAATTGAACAACCCAGTCCTATAGATCTACAAAGAGGGTTCAAATTGCAATGAATAATTTGGATGGGCCATTTATCTTCAGTTTGAAAACTATTTGGAAACATCTGGATAATGAAAACAATTAAGCATTTCTTCTGGTTCATCCAATGTTATAGTTTTTATTTTTAATCTATAGCAAAAATACTGCATTTTAACTATTAGGTAGTTATGTCCGTTTCCTTTCTAAGGTAGTCTAACACAAATGTAAAATGATGACATCCCAAAACTCTCACAATCTTACACCATCATTAAGACACATCAAATCTGTAGTAGATAATGCACTATAATAAAATAATCCAGTATACTTAAAACATCTTGAATAGAGTTGGTGACTGTGGTGCTCTATGTTGTCTGTTTCAGGAGTAAACTTTGAAAGATTCTAATTAAAGAAAGACCACAGGCTTGGAAATCAGTCCACATTAACACTGTAAAACAAAACAGGAGTCTCAGTTTGAAGCCCACTTCAGATTTGAATTGTAATTTGAACATATATTGGCAAAGCACAAATCTCTTTGTAAAAGCCTAGCCCTAGTTTCTAAATATGTTGGAGGAAAGTGTTTAGGAAAATTCTACATGGATTATATTATTTAGATCATAATATTTAATCACTTGCTATTCACCACCTCATAGACACAACCATTAAAAGATCTTTAGCACTTAACAATTTAGCATCAAGATACATGAGAGTTTCATAGTTGCTTGGTTGGTTCATTGGTTTGGTTTGGTTTAGTTTGGTTTGGGGTTTGGGTTTTCTTGCTGCTTTTGCTTTTGGGAGTTCATTTTCTTTTTGTTGGAGAGTCAATTTCTATAACTAATTGTACCTAGACTAGTGGTATAAAATTTATTTTGAAATGAGGAATGCTATATATACCCAAGGCTTTAAAAGAGAACATTTTAGAGGTTAAACTTCTATATTTAATTTTATTGTTTTTAGAAAATATCACTTGTGTATGTGTGACGTACTTAATCTGTGCTAGAGAACTTCAATGTATTCTTTTTTAATCTTCAAACTCATAAAACCAATCTACTATCTTCTAGAAGATAGGTGACCACATAGAAATACCATGCATAGCTGTGGAGTTTGCTTCTCACTCAAAGCCTTACGTAATTGCTTGCACAGGTGTGGCTGATCACAAATGCTCTAACTTCCAGTGAGCATTTGAAATGTTTTATTTGGATTTTTAAAATGTAATCTGTCTCATTTTGGTACCTATTTTAAGACCAATAGAATTGCTTTAAGGGTTTATACTTATTATATCTTCGTTGGCTTCTTAAGTTTGTTTTATTTTTTTTAATCAGCTTTGGATTTCTAAGTAACTTTTCTTTATATGTTTATAATATTTGTTGAGTGTGTGGACCAATGATGAATCTTCTCCAATAGACTTTTAGAGCAATTTTTATATATTGATGTATCAGTCATCATAAATTTCAAAAATAAAATATCTTACGTGAAAATTTGAATCTGTATATAATTTAATTTCATATAGATGTCTTCAGTTTAAAAAAAAATGTTATGCTGGGGATTTAGCTCAGTGGTAGAGCGCTTACCTAGGAAGCGCAAGGCCCTGGGTTTGGTCCCCAGCTCCGAAAAAAAGAACCAAAAAAAAAAATGTTATATTTTCCAAATATCTGGCTTGGGCAAAAAGAGGAAGGTGATACAGGAGAATAAAACCTGGGCAAATTAGAATTCACAGAGTGACATCAAAGCCTAGCTGGGCCACAGCCACCCCATGGATGGCACTGAACCCACTCTGAGCCTGTTACACCATTATTCCCTGCATGCTTTCCTGTGTGTGAATGTGTCACCTTGCAGGTATTGTTCTCAGAGCTGTCACTGAAGTGTTTCCTGCGGTGATGTCGAAAACACTGAGGAGTACAGGAAAATGGCAACTTGCATGGTTTTGCTCTGGTGCCTTTGCTGCATCAAGTGCAGTTCAACACTCAACTCCTTTGAGACTTCTCTGTCCTTCGTTCATACTGATGACACTTAATCCAGACACCAAGAAATCAGGGAGATATTTTCACTAAATTTTTAATGTTTAAGTAGGGTATACTGAAGGCACAGAATTGATACTAAAATTAGAACTGGAGACACAAAGACCCTGTTTCTCTGAACAGTGGTTCTTAATGCTCAACTGAGATCATGTCATCTATCTATTTTGATCGTAGTTTTGAACAGAGTAATTATTTTTAACCAGCAAGGAGAATGTCATCACTTGTCTATAGTAAAACAGTTAAAACCAATATAATTAAGCTTATCACACCTCTTTTTATATCGCTTCAAATGTTTGGAAAAGCAGAGTTACAGTTACAATGCTATAATTATAATATTCATTATGACATCTCTTTCTCATTAGCATAAGCTTTATTGCCATTAGCTGTGAGCATTTTTTAAAATACGAACTTCTAAAATTAAATTTTTTCAAGAATATTATTTAATGCATAAGTAGATAAGAAATTTTCTCTGAAGTATTATTAGAACATATTTTCATAAATGATTCCTCAACATGTGAGGAGATTAAAATAACTATTATATTATGCTATATGCTGAAAGTACTTTCATATTAATTCACACAATAGTATAAGGTGCCAGCATTGATTGTATCCCTATTTTGCAGAAAATGAGATGCTATACAATTGCTGAGTCTGAAGCCATGAAGATAAAATTAATAAACTGAAAATCTTCCTCTCCTGACAGTATAAAGATTTTTGGTTCACAAACTAAAGTGATAAAAAAAGAGCATTGTAGTATTTCTGAGACAGTAAGCAACTTTAGTGCAAGATAAGTGGTTTTGTTTTCCAAAAGGTTGATTTGGCCAAAAGTTTCCAACATTACAACTATCATGTAAATCAAAATGCACTAGCAAACATGGTGCATTTGGCATGTTGGGTTTTTAGTGTAGGTTGACTTTGGAGGTATAGCTTAAAAGGAAAGAAAAGAAACGTTTAAGACCTGAGAAATGTTATGGAAGTGAACACGTCTAATCAATTGGAGTAGCATGGTAGATACATGGAGTTGCTCACAGTAAATGTTTCTGATGAAATCTTCAGTATATATACTGTGTGGTACTAGAGAAAACTTATATTCCATTGCAAGTCTCACAAGATGCAATATCTACCATAACTCAAGGCAGAATTCTAAGGGGTTTTTTTTTCATAAAAGTTAGAGATGTGCCATTTGAAACATTTTCACATTTAATTTTAAAAACATAAAAGTTCTCAATTCCCGAATGGACATGGTATAAGGAAATTAAATGTTGTAAGTTTATGAATAACTTATCTCTCAAAATAATGAAAATAGATTAATAATATATGTTCACATTGTTTAAATTTTACTTAAGAAGTATATGATTTTAGCCAAAACAAAATTAATAATAGCAATTTTGAATGAATACAAATATATTTAGAAATTTAAATGCCCTCTATGTGGAGATTTTAAGATAAAAGCTTCTAGTAGACACATTGCTTGACAGTTCTGCAGTTGTGGTACATCTAAATTTTACAGCCTTCTTAAGAATCACCCATGTATTTATTTAACTTGTTAAATCCTTAAGTGTTTTAATATGTTGTAAAGATTTTATGAAATATTATTGAAATAAAGTGTTAATCATAGGAATAATGGTTGAAGCCAGGGCCTCCCATGTGGTAGGCTCTGACACTGAGACACAATCCAGGCATTTGCTTGCTTTTTCCCTTAACACAGTGTCATGATTAGTTGTCCAGACCAGCCTTCAGCTTAGTCCCATGCCTCTTTTTACTTTAGTGCCAGGATCACATTGGTGTGCTATTATACCCATCTCACGCATAGAATTTTAAGTGATGATTTTAAAACCAGTGAAATCTAAAGGATTTTGTTTTAATTCTGTGTGGTTTGCCCTGTGTTATACTGTCTACTTTTTGAAGGAGGCAGAAAAATGAAACGCAAAAGTTATTATTATATTTGACCCTATAATTTATAGTGTGGGCCTTCTGCATACTCACGTGATTGAGTTCACCTTCCCACATGTTAGTATATTATCAAAGTAATTGTGCCTAATAACTATAAGATCCAGCTTAATCATCCCATTGAACGTGTTAGTATTCTGTAGAATAATTATACTCCTAAAATCATAAGAGTGCTTGGATGTTTTAAAGGCATTGTTTAAATATGTTTCCCATATTTTGTTTTAAGGTCAAAAATATATTGCAAAAGCTATCTTTTAGGTTTTTTCATCAAATCGTGTTTTTGATTGTGAAAATTTCTATAGCATGTTTACTGACAATAATATATTCATCTTTGTTTTTGTAATTTTACAAGAAAAGGAAAAGTATATAACAAATGAAAATAATCTTTATAAAATACCATTGGCCTTACTCTTTAAAGTGGGAGTAGATTATTATTATTATTATTATTATTATTATTATTATTATTATTAGCCCAGCCATGTCAGAGACAGTGTTAGTTTGCTCTAACATAATGGCAATAAATGTTTACCAAGGAAAAATACAATTTTAATTTACAATGTTCTTTGATTAAAAATAATACAATGCATTCGTTGTTTGTTAGATTTTTCTGAATGCTTGTTCTACCATAAGGCAGAGATATGCTGTCATAGTCTATAAGTATCTCTAGCCTATTTCTAAATACTATGTCCAACCTAAGACGTATTAAAGTTAATTCTTTAATATCTTTCGAATTAATTTTTTAAACAATTTCTCTTGTATATCATACAGTCTGATCACACTGACACTGCATATTCTCATCAATACTCCTACCAACGAGTAAGTACCTCTCATACCTTCACGTCTGAAAAGACATCTAAACAAACATGATAAAGGTTAACAGTTATAAATATGCTTTCTATAACCTCAAAATAATGAGTGTCAGGTAGTACTTTGCAAGTATAAAAAAAATGTGTGTTAAGGAATTGTTTCTATTAACATAATTTTACCAAAGACCACCAGCCTTAAGATTCTTCTCCCATCAATCTAGCAGGATGGAACAAAAGCAAGCTTGTAGTAGCAGGAGGATGCATTTTCTAACATTGGGTAAGTACCTGATAAGAGTATAGCCTTCGGTAAAGAGAAATTTTAGTACATATATTCAACCTAGATGGAAAAAAGCTTCAGTAAAAATCAACTACCTCTAAGAATAAAAATAAATGTTTAAACTGCATTTAAAAGAATCTAATAAAGCTTGTGAACAAATTCTACAAACATATGATCATACTAGATCTTGAAAAAGCCGCAAATTTTGAAAAACAAAAAGTCTCTATAGGCAAATTAACTTTTTGTAATATAAACACCAAATAGATACTTAGTAAGTACTAAGCCCATTAAGTTATTAAAGCTTTATTAAATGTCTTTAATAATTTGTTAAATATAATTTCTCACTTCACTTAAAGACAAATGGCAACTGTCAATTGAATCGAAAAACATGGTTAAAGATATAACTGATCTTACCTTTAATCAATGAAATGAATATTTTAACTTTACTTCATGAATACTCACAGAGATCTGAATATATTCTCCTGTATCCATTTCCTCCAGTGAGAAAACAGGAGATGTGGAAATTTACAGTATGCTACTGATTAATAATATAGACTTGAAATTAATTGAAAGACCTGCTGAAATTAAGTAAACATCTGGCAATTTATTTGGAAATGTAAGCTCAATGAACCAACAGCACTCTGTAACTAGACCTCATTCCATTTCAATCTTCCCAAAACCTTTTCAAAGAGGGATATAGCTTCCTTTAGAAGTGATAGACACAATGACAATGCAGGATATTCACTGATAATTGTTCTATATTGAATTTAGAAAAAAAACACTATCTCATCAGTTTAAAATAATGTTTATATGTGAGTACATAATTCCTCTACAAACATGTTAGTAAAAAAATATGAACCATCAAAATTTTATTTACAGTTTCTAAGACATACCCTATTGAAAAAATAGAGATTTGAGTTTTGGTAGTAACATCTACATTGAATGTTACTGATGATTTTGATGATGTTTTGATCAACTTACTAATTTAATATAAAATTTCAGGTCATGAGAAGCTTGTAAATTATCCAAGGTAAGTTCACATATAAGAACAATAAGAGAGGACGTTGTGACTGTCTACAGATTACATTTTCTGAAGCAATTTTAGTGTGGCCTCATGCAAGAAAGCTTATTTACTGTTCACATAACTGAAGTTGAAAACCTTAGCCGATGCCACACTTTGATGATAATTGCACCTTATAAGTTTTCAAATTCTTTTCACACAACATCAATTTCTCCTCACAACAAATACCTGAAAATGGTAGAATCAAGTTCAGATTTAATATTCTTCTTAAACCAAAGAATGCTGATTGACTGTCCACTCGCTGGGAATTTTAACCCACCACATCATACTAGGGATGCGTTCACTGATAATGTTAGGACAATTAGAGTCCTATGAGAGACTGTAAAGGTTGTCATGACAGTTTCTTCAAGACAAGAAGAAATATCTCATAAGAAAATTGACCCTTTATATTAAGGAAGACTTGGAGTCCTCCACACTAGACATTAGAGTGATAAGTCTTAGAAGTACACCTTCCTCTACCTAGGCAAGTAATCAGTATCTCTGCTAAAGTGGCTCTGTCTTAGCACCTATGCTGCCTTGAGCAAAAGGCAGTCGTCATCAGGCATATGATTTGATACAAAAAAAATATATAAAACTATTGTTAAGCGCTTTCTTCTGCTTCAGTGGGTTTAACATTATGAACCTAAGGTATTACTACTTTCATAGACTCTAATTGGAAAATTGTACATAATGAAGGGTTTTTGATTGGCATACAAAATGGAAACTGAAGACACAATTGCATTTTCTCTCTGGTCCTGACTCATTTAAGAACTACACTGACGTTAAAGAAATTAAGTTCCATGTACAAAGAGTCTACTGCTCTAAAGTCGAAGTGTACCTAATATTTTATTTGACCAACTAGAAAGGAAAAGTAGCACATATTTTAAAAATGAGTGTAAGGCAGATCTAAGATATTATTAACTGAATACTTAAAAGGGAACAGGATTTTAATATTTTTTCATTCTCATTACATTGAAATATTAGCAATAGTAAACTCAGAAAATATCTCTTCTATTACCTTGCAAGAAGTAAATAGAATGTGGTGATTAATGTTCAAAACTTGCTATTTTTCAAGTAGTGAGACTCTATGAATAAATAAAATGTAAATGAAGGTGCAGTTAATAGAAAAAAATGGATGAAATGAATCATCCTCAGACAGAACTACGAAACCTTATCTGAAGGGGCACTTATTGTTCCTTCTAGTGTGTAATAAACAGTGGTCATCATTTCAATCAATTTTGAAAGAATCATTTAATGTGAGGAGAGAATAACACAGATATTTAATCAATACTTTGGGATTATTTTAATAGTATGGATTTTGATGTGGTGACCAAGTGTTCTCATTATTGAAAATATTGTTCTAAAATGTTTGAACATTTCAAATATAAATTGAGTCAATGAACATGAAAGACTAAGCGGTCTATAGAAAAACCAAATAATACTTAGTGATCTAGAACACAGGGAGGAAGAACCAAATAACAGTGATCTAGAACAGGGAGGAGGAAGCATTACTTCAAAAGAACTGATCAATAGGCACAGCCATCACTGAGTATCCTGCAAGTATTAATTGGATATTATTAAGCACTAAATTGTGTGTGTTCATGTTTAATTGTATGTTATGCTTATACACAATTTCCACACACACTGCAAATTTAAGAGAAAGGAAATGACGGAATGTTCTTGACAAATTTTCTTAGTGATTTAGAAATCTATAAAGTTTAGAGGTATTTTTCTTAATTCAGTAGAAATGTTTTTAATATCTAGGACTTAAGTTAATATATCATTTCAAAGATCTCTTTTTTAATTCTGTTAAGAAAATGTACTTCTAAAATGAGAGATGCCAACCAAATGTATTACCATGTTCAGAAAAAAGGAAGAAAGCTGCAGCATACTAATGCATGTGGAAATTTACTCAGTCTTATTTTTCTTGCTGTCAATTTTCTTTTACTCCACTGTCTGAAAATGTTGTAAACACTCATTAGAGAAATTATATGCATATGTATAATATGAATTTGGGGCTAACCCTATTGAAAGAAACAGCAGCTTAAAATGATTCTACAGGAAGAACCCAGCAAAGATGGAGAAGGCACCATCCACTCAGAATATGCTCAACTAGAAACCCTATCTGATTTTTTTCATAAGAAAAGTAACAGATACTGTAATAGCATGAAACTAAAATACATGTGACATTTGTATACATTAAAAAATAAAACTGAATATTATATTTTACAATTAAGCTATAAATTAGATGGTCTAAAGTGTGCATATTCTTTTTAGATTGTTTTTTTAAAAGTTTGTACCAAGGCACAAAATTGAACTTGGAAAGTTTATTTTAGTATATCTTGACTTACAGTTTTTTTAATTAAAAACATAATTTTAGTAAATATGAATGTTTTATGGAACCAGTTGTTTTTCTTACTAAAGAGATATATAAAGTGTCAAGTCCATAGCCTCGAGTCTTGCCCTTCTCCGTTAATCTTTGAACCTCAGCCCTCTCCTCAGCCTTCTCCTATAATTTATACTTCTGTTCCATTGCCCATAACCCTGAACTTTACCTTTCTCCCATTACTTCTAAACCTTTCCCTGTCCCCACAGCCCTTGCATCTTACCCTTCCCCCATGACCATAAGCCTTGCCCTATTGCATGAATTTTGAGCTTTGCCCTACCCCCATGTCTTCTGAACCTTAGCCCTGCTCAAAGACCCCAAAATCTCACCCTCTCCCTAGACACCTCTGTCCCATGCCAGCTGACCTCAGCCATCTCCCACGGCATGGAAACCTTATACACACCAGACACTCAGGCCAAAGTAATGAAATAGAAGGAATATGTGTTAGCTTGTCTTATTCTTATCACCTTAAAATTTATAACAAGACATGATTCTCTTTGTTCATTGACTTCAATTTTAACTAATAAATTCATGTCAGTTTTCACTATTTTGCAATTATTGTATCCTGCCTCTTAGGATAAGGAAGATAATAATTAAAGCTATGGACACATTTCTTTTGGCTACATTTTATGAAAATAATAACATTATTTTATCGACTTTGACAATTTAAAAACAAAGATTGCATTGTATATATTTAGAATGTGATCAATTTAAAGCATATAGCCCCTCTGTAAACTCCAGAACATTGTATCCTTCAATAACAATTTGCCTTCTATTTTTAATAGGCAAAAAATTAAATCATTTAAAGTGAGTCCTTATATTTCACCTATATTTCCAACAGTATTTGTGCTGAATACCTACAGTTAAAAATGAACCTACAAATGTCACTTAGTTTTTAATGTTTGAATATTTCACATAATTCATTAACAATTGTGGTAATATCTGAGTTATAATATGTTAAATTTTTAACATATCTGATACCTATCCAGATCAGCTGCTCTCAGAAATAAGTCCAAATGTAAAAAGGTAAGTTAAGATGTGCTATTTATGTTATAAAATGGAATGGATTGTACAATCCTCCTTTCAAGTAATATGTATTCACCATGAGAATAATAAAAATGTAAGTGTCTATGTAATATATGTTCCTTGTAGGTTGGAGAAATAAACTAAGACACAATGAGAAATTTACACTACGATGTACCTGTTATAAAATCTTAAAGTATTTTGTTTCTTCCTTCCAAGTTTTTATTACACAATGAGGGTGTTTCAGCTAATTTCAAGAAATCAATTGATTGACAACTGTCCCCAGCCCAGTCCTCCCACATTTATACTGTATTATTATTTATTTCTATGGAATGGTGATGTATATACAGTAGGATAAAATTTCATGACGACTTTTCAATGACTGGTGCATAGACAACACCACAGTTAAAAGTGACATCTTTTTGCTCACAAGAAATAACAGAAGTTTCTTTTTTAAAGCACATAAAGTCAACAGATTAAAAAAAATAGTAACACACTACAGAACTGTCTCCAAATGGTGGGTAAAGACTTCATTATGCAATAGCAGAGACATGGCACTTCCGTTACTAAGTAAGAATATATTAGATGCCATATGTACTTATGTACATGGTATATTTGTTGAGACAATTACAATTTCATGGTCACATATCTCTCAGTAATATTCTTACTGATCAGAATTATCATCAAATCAGTGAACATCTGTGATGGTAAGTTTTTACATATATGTTAAATGTTCTTAAAACACAGAGACCACAAAAAGGCCAATAGTAAAAGTCCCCCTTAAAAATCATATTTTGAATCGGACCTCCACATAACCCTCCTCAAAATACCCTTTCAACCCCGTGTGCAGCTCTTACCTCAAAATGTTCCTCCTGAATAAAAGTGGATGTGGGTTTTGCTCGACAACACCCCGCTGCATGCCTCTCTAATAATGAATTCAATAATTTTAGAAAATTTAGAAATATTTCTTACTTCCTTTAGAAAGAATCAGATCTCAAAAGTTAGAAGTTGTGTATTGGAGTCCTCATATACCCTCTGACTCTCTAAGAAAGAATAGCAACAAAATAAAGTAATAATCAGCAAATAAGGCCCATTTACTTTTAGTATATGTTCATTATGAAATGTATATGTCTCTGGTAATTTCATAGTTGCGTAAGTAACTTGAATTTCATAACATGCTAAGTTCTTGAGATAGTCTCTCTTCAGTGCCATATGTAGAAGGCCATTCTTCACTCATACGTGCATTCAGCACCTGCTTGCATTTGTGAGCGTAATCGAAGGTCATTTCATAGAAAGAAGTCACTACAGGTAGAGCAACATTCCAGTCCTGAAGACATTAGACTGTGAGGAAAATAAAATTGTAAGAAGACAAAAAGTGTCACGGGACAGAGGTGGAGAGAATTAAGACAAGGCAGGCAGGGAAGACCCCTTAATTTCCACTATGACATGAGTTAGGGAGAGACAATGGTGTTTAGCTAGTGCCTGTCTCTAGGAGAATTACAAACAAACAAACAAACAAACAAACAAACGGAAAATCATAACGAAGCCCATCCAGTCTGGCTTCACTCTTCATGTGCTTGCCAGTAGTACATAGAGCGATTCATGAAACTGAGTATATGAAATTGTAAATAAGAAAGTGTTGCACGGCTCAGGAGGAAACATGAGAAAGTATGCCGTGGATTTATTTCATAAAATGCATTATCTAAAGATAATTCTTGTAGAGAAAATGCTTGGCAGCCGCAGAATACTAATAAATGAGAAATGTTCTGGTAAAGAATCCATGTGATTTGGGGTGAGGGGTGGCAGGTCACCAAAGACATGGCAGAGTAGTGACTGGAATTCATACTTCCTGATCCTCAGCCAAGTCCGCCTTCCAGTAATCCATGCTGATTCATAAATCTGCTTGACGGAGCCTTCATCTTGATGTACTGCTTCCAGAAACGGAAGCCCATTTTAATACATTAAAGTTCATTGTGATCCTGAAAGAAACTACTTAAGTTTAAAAAAAAGAAAAAGAAAAACTCCATTTAGAGTTACTTCAGACTCCAGAATTTTGAATTAGACAAAACTTCCCATAGACTGAGAGTATCTCTCCCACATGAGTTTACTTTTTTCCAGCACTTGTGATGCCCAGATCCCTGTGAAGAAGCTAGACTGCATCTTTCTAAAACTGCCCCAACCCCACATAACACACTGTTGGGAAGTTAAACATATAGTGAAGGACTGTCTTCTAATTAAAATATATTGGAGAAAGGTGTGTCAACAGGGCAATCAGTGAAGCTAAATTTATGAAATTAAAAATGGATGAGTGTTGCACTGTCTCTGGAAAAAACATGAACTATACCATGGCTTTATGTAATGAGGTTCATGAGGAAGGTAGACTTGACTGAGGATCAGGAAGTATTCTGACATTTATGTAAAGAATTATTGGACCTAGTAAATATAGAGGTTTGAATAAATGGTATCTGTAGACTTTGAATTTATAGAATGGAGGAAATTCAATGAAGATACTAATTGCACACAGTTTTATAGACATTCAGTGAGAGTGGGACAGATGGGATGCCAATGAAGATGAGTAAGAAGGACTGTCAGTGCAAACCACAGTGAACAAGGCCCTGGAAAACAATAGTGGTCACTGTCCCAGTGACCCTAATCCTTTATTTCTATTTTTTATTCCAGCTTTATCTTTCCTCCCCCAGATCTTTTTATTGCCATCCTCTTTCATATTTAATAGTTAACAAAATTATACTCTGGCTTTTTCTGTACCTTTTGACTCTCCTTGAAGAATTTGCCATTGAAAAAAAAAATACAAGCCCAAATCTGTGTCTTATATCAGAATACACCTTGTCTCAATGACTGGCAAAGAGAGTACTGGCTTCCAGACAGAACCATATTAAATAAGCAAACCTCCTATCCTGTACTTTCACCCCAGGTCTTAGTAATAAATTTAATTTCATATAGGAAAATGTTAAAGAGCTGGGGGCACTGTGCTCAAAAGTTTATAGTGACTATATTTGTTCAAACTAAGCCTGAAGATAGGGTCAATGAGCTACCTATTCCTAGCTGATAACAATTGGCTTTGAATTGCCTTCCCAAGGGCAACACAACATATCACTCTGCTTGCCGAAGTAAAGGGAAAGGATAACACAACTACGTATTCCTACCTAGGACTTACTCGGTGACTAGAATTAGCCTTCCTGGCTTGCAATAAAGACATGAGGCAAAAGGTCTTTAAAAACACTGCCAAAATTCAATTGTTTTATAAGAACATTCCCAATTGTAAAAACTGTCAAGTTTTGTGTTCTAAAATGTATGGTTTTAAAATGTCAGAGATTAAAGAACCTCTTCCTACCATCCATTAGGTCAAGTGTAATGAATTTATTGAATTTCTGTTGCCTCTGGAACAACAGCTGAGGAAACAATGTAAAAATATCCCTCCACCCTGATGTAATTCCCACTCTAATCCCAAAGGTGATGAGTCCTAAAAAATGTATACCCAGTACTAAGTTGGCACCCAGACTCTTCATTAGCATTCACTCCAGATGTCCATCCCTTTGGCCACTTCGGTTTCAGAGACCTTCTGACAAAAGAGACCCACTCTCTTCCAGTCTTATATTTGGAAAATTTTGTAAAATTGATTGGACTGACTTGTGTTCCATTACCTTCTCCCACCTTGATTTGTTTACTTTCCTTGGTTTAAATAACAGAGTTAAGAAAAATAACTTTTAGCACTTAAAGTATGATATAGGAACCTTAAGGGGTTGGGGATTTAGCTCAGTGGTAGAGCGCTTGACTACCAAGGGCAAGGCCCTGGGTTCAGTCCCCAGCTCCGAAAAGAAAAAAAAGAAAAAAAAAGGAACCTTAAAAGAGGGCTTTCCTCTGACTTTCTCTGGCAAATCAGAACTCAAGCCCTTGCTTACTGAAAGAGTAAAATAGTTTGTTGAAGAGATATCTGGCAACAGCATAGTGATCAACAGCTCTAATTTCAGAGACCATGAAAGGTGAGTTATGAGCCACTAACTGCATTCAGTTTCTATCATAATGGTCAGCGTTGGAACAGTCTGCAACTTTAAAACAAGGTACCTTGACTGAACACAGAACCTCCACTGTGAACAACACTGCTCAGAGTATTTAGAATAGAGCAGTCTCCTCTTCCATTTTCATGAGGAAAGTTGCTGTGACATTCTAAATCTTATTCCGAGAGTTTCCTAGCATCCTGACTACCTTTCAAAGTCTCCCCTGTTATGTTTATTTTAAATTAAGAATTAAAGTATGTTCATGAGGTCCATGTCAATGGTATTTGCTTTTAAAAGTTGTTTCCAACCACAACTGTCAATAAGCACAGAACATATAGCAAATATGTTTCCTTTAAGACAAGAGCCATGTCTGTGAGCCTTGAACCAAGGTATTCAACCCATTATCTGTCCATCAGTGTACAAGCAACGTGAAGAAATAAACATTCAGGAAAGAGAAAGGTTGTTTGTCATAAGACTAGAATCCACTGTGTGTTTTATAGCCTGTCACTTTGTGAACTGACATGACTGGATTTGTGAGTCACATCTTGATGGCCTTTACCTCTTATTGTGCTAATCTATCTGCAGCCAGAGCAAATCCTCTACTTCTAGCACAGATCAGTTAGAATCGAGTAAGTCTGACTTCCCCATGGAAGTCAGAGAAGTGTTGTGTGCTTGGTGTTCTTTTTTAATGTCATAATTATTTAATCATTCAAATCATCACAATCATTGAGAGAACCTTAGGCTCTTTATTCTGATACTTTTAAAGGCTTGTTTTCATTTTGTCTCATAAATACCAAGTCATCACTTCCTTTTCCTCATTTTTTTTCAATTCAAGGGATTAAATTTACTCAGGACCTTGCATATCCTTATTCTACACTGCCCCGCAGAGCTAAACTCCTAGCTGTACCACATAAGTACTAAATGAGCATTGTCATTAGAAATGAAATATATGAAGGCATATATCCATGTGTCTTTAGAAGTAAACATGAATTATTTAGGAATGGAGAGATGTTCATTCAATAGAACATATGCCATGCACCTGAGATTGATGTCAAGCACCAACTTGAAAAGGCAGACATGGTGGCACAATGTTTGTAATTCCTATACTGCAAAGTCTTGAGACAGGCAGAACCCTAGGACCTGCTGCTCAGCAGACTTAGCCTAATCAATGAGCTCAGGCTTCAGTGAGAGACCTAATATTAATAAACAAAGTAGGCATTTCCTGAAAAGTGACAGCTGGAGTTGGTCCCTGGTCTCTGTGCCATGATGCACATGGGCACACACACCTAGACATGCCCATACAACATACATGACTATGCACATTCAAATGAAATAACACTATAGAATATGTTATTTGAAAAATATATCTTGTAAAAAACTGTTAGAAGATTGGGATTGTATAATTTCTGCAAGGTAGCCATGTTCTAATACAGGGTCCTCCAGTCTTCCTAACACAACATTTTGTCCACAACTTGAGGCTTCATTTCTCATATGTTATTGGGCTTCAAAACTATGATGTATATCTGGGAATGCCCTTATGTGTTATGGAGAGGTGTCACAATCTAGTTTTATAATCTTTAAAATGGGAGATAATATGCAAACAAGCTGCTTCTTAAAGATGTGATTAAATTAAAGGAGGTCAAATTAGAAATATGAAACAGATACCAATAATAAAGGAATGGTGAACACGGTGAGGAGTAGCCTTGTGCTCCGCAGTACCTTGCTGGTCTTCCTAGACATGCTGTCCTCATCTTCATGTTGTGTGTAGCCACACAGTGTCTTAACTGATGAGAGCAGGGCCCAGAGATCCTGGTAACATGAAACAAACTGGGACTTTCAAATGATTCAAGGCTGGCTAATAGGAGCAGATTTTTATGGCAGCCAATAAATAGTTTATTTCTAAATGTGGTTTTCAATCAACTGGATTACACTGTAATAAGAAGCAGTAATTACAAGCTCCTGTGTGACATTTGTATAAAGTTGAAACAAAGGTACTCAGGGAAGTCTCCAGCATTAAAATCAGATTTAGTGGTCCATCATAGAGGGTTAATTTCCTGTCATCCTAATGAAGTATAAGCTTTCATTCTCTGTATTCATTAGCTTATGTAGACTCCTGCCAAAGGCCACTTAGAGGCTTAACTTCAATAATGCAGGAAGAAAAGAGGTCTCCTGATACATTTAAGTCTCCCAAGAGACAGGTTGCTCCTGAGTAATGCAGTTCACACTGTCTATTCTCTCTTTATCACTCTGCCTTCTCTGTGATGCCCAGTGCATAGCACAGGAGCCAAATGTTGTTACAGGGGAAATTAATTGTTTACTGAAAAAGAATACATTAAAATTACACTTTCAATCCCTACATAAGTTGCTGAATTTAAGACTCAAATGTATGTTCTTTATAGGAAATATGATTCTCACTTTGTTCTCTTTTATTTTTTGTTATAACAAATTCATTTTCTTCACAAATATGCATAAACTCCCACTATCACTTAGAGCATAGATTACTAATTACTTTGTATTTGAGCTCCATTGTTTTACTACATTTCTTTCTCTTTCAGGTTTGAATTCAGTTAGCAAGTCCCTTCACTATAAATATACATTCCTTTTCAGTTCTTTACCTGATGTGTAAGCAGTGTGTGTCATGCCACCATAGCACCTGTCCGACAGGGCTGAATGTCTCTTTAGGAATTTTAGAAGCACTGTAGTTCCATCCAGGGAGACCTTGTCTCTTTCTCTGCACATGGCCAGGTGTATCTTTCAGAAGAACTTGATAGCTAGAGTTCTGATTTGTATCTCACCGTTCTTGGTCTTGACAAAATTGACCTATGACAAAGAGTCACATTTAAAAGACAGCTTTCAAATTATTTTGTTGACAAAAGGACTATCCTAGCCAGTATACTTCATGAATATACTTAGCACAAAAGCAAACATAATCAGAGTAATACATAACCCAGTGAGCCATCATATTGTAATCAAACTAGTATCAAGTATAACTTTTCTATGACTTATAACACAGATTAATGCTCTCTGGACCTAAAACATCTAAGAGAAGATAAGATGTATATTTTTGGGGCTATATATATCTTAAGGTGGTAATAAACTCACAATTGAGGGTCTGCTTTAAAGAATTACAGCTAGAAATGAAGCCAGGTTAAATCAGAAGAAAGTAATGATTCATAAATCCTCGTGTTGGAATAACTACATATCGTATGTCAGACCTTATGTAGTAAATTACACAGACGTGTTCTTCCATGGTCCAGGGTCCTGAAATGCCCTCAGGGGAAAGCTTTTTATATCTTCACAGCCCATTTCCAACAAAGCCAATGATTAAATTATAAATTAAGTGAAAGAGAAAGAGATGGAGAGAGGAAAAAAGGTGGCGGGAGTTGGGGAGAAGCCAAAATTGAGGAGGGAACAGGGTGAGAATCAGAGAGAGAGGGGGAGAGAGAGAGAGAGAGAGAGAGAGAGAGAGAGAGAGAGAGAGAGAGAGAGAGAGAAGAGAGAGAGAGAGAGAGAGAGAGAGAGAGAGAGAGAGAGAGAGAGAGAAGGGAAATGGAGCACATAGGACGGAAGAAGGGGGGAATGAGATGAGAAAAACAAAAAGGGAAAGAGAAGAAATGAAAATCCAATAAGCTTTAAACACACGGACACAAGTAAAATAGTGTTACATACCATGAGTACTTGGTATAATGAAGGTGGCAATTATATTTGTTAAAGTCAAAACCATGAAAATGAAAGGAAAACAAGTCTACATCTGTGTTGTGAAATATTCGTTTAATAACTAAGTATATATGCATTTAACTTAATATACCATATCTTTAGAAAATGGATGTGTTAATTTATATTGCCTGTTAAAGCAACTTCCCTTGTGAGCAGAAGCAGGCTGGATACACTGTCCACACAGAAGTGCTACCAGGCACAGCACAGTGCTAGGGACAGCTCTTTCTGTTTGACAGTTGCTGAAAGCAAGCTGCCAAAGAGTAACTTGCTATGAAAATAAAGTTGAATGGTGGAATTCGTTTTCTTTTAACTCCAGTTAGATGTTTTACTTTATTATACAACCTTTTAGGGGAAAAAATGGTTTTGTTTACAAAATGTTTGGTTTTCGACAAACAGCACAGTAAACATTGAGTAAAACATTTGATGTCGACAAGCAAATGTGAAACCCGAGCGCGTGTTCTGTCCCAGTAACTGTACATATTGATGGAACTGCAATAAACACAGGCCATCTGTCACATGCTGTTTAATCTGTTCAGAGCTGAAGCCGTTTTGAAATCTACTTTCCTCTCAGATCTGTCACGGGGAGTCATGATGCCTGTGGCCCTGCCTCAGTCCAGCCCAAGACCAGCCATGTTACAGTCATTCAGTTATTTAAATTCTTGGAGTTTCAAAGCTTGGGCTCTATCAGAAGAATTTGCATGACCTCTGTCTTAGTTTGATCTCTATTATGGTGACAAAGCACCATGACCAAGAGCAACACTGGGAAGAAAGAGCATATTTCATCTTGCAGCTTATAGACCAGGGAACTGAGGCCAGAAACTCAAGGAAGGAACTTGAAGGTAAGAGCTGAGACGTTGAAATCATGGAAGAACACTGGCTTGCTTCCTATGGCTTTCTGCGTTTGCTTTACCATGCACTTCAGGACCATCTGCCCCGGTCTAATACCACCCAGTTGTGTACAGGTGGTTTGGGCTCTCCACATCCATTGTCAACCAAGAAAATGCTAGACAGATTTTCTGCGGGCTAATTAGAGAGGCATTTTCTTAATTGCAGTACCCTCTCCTGAGGTGACCCTGACTTGCTTCAAGTTGACAAGTAATTTACTATCATAATCTAAGAGAAATACTAGCTCTAGATAGTATTTTATGCTTAAATTACAGAAATGAAGTTAAAGGCTAAAAGGCTTTTCCAAAGACAATCAGTCCTTTGTCTTTAGTTTGGATTTTATAACTGGCTTATCAGAAGTTCGAATTTACCATTCTCTTTCTTCCTGACTTTTTATTCCTTGATGAAGTTTCCTGCTACTTATTTAAATCATACACAAATATCCCATCCTTTCTGATTCCAAGCCTACTTTCTCAAGAGATGCTGGCATTTACAAAGTTCCTCTCTGTGATGTTTTAACTATACCATACTATTTTCTAGGTCTTCTCCCAACATCCCATTGGGAGATCATTTAGGCAGCAACATTTCCCAGAGACATAAAGAAATGTGAGTTCATACAGCCAAGGCTTTCAGTGTAATAATTCTCTCTTACACGTGCTGACTTTACATAGAAGGCTTTGATATCATCACAGTCACCACCCACGTCCTTGTGGCTGCAATTACTCCATGCAAATATTGCTTCATTTTCTGAGATGTTTAGGAAAATGGCATGGCATTCAGATGAAGTAAGTCCACATAGGCCTCCTTCTCCTGAAGACATGATTCCCCTCATGATGTTCAAGCGTCCAGTGGGGACAGAACAGGAAATCAAATTTTCTGGCCTATAGTCACTCCTTTTCAGCTCTGATAATTGCCTGCTATTTCAGTAATGATTAATTAAATAGTTTAAAACTTACCCCAGAAAGCCTCCCTTAAGCCCTTAAGCTACTATGGCACTCATATAGATTAGTGACCTCATCATATCAAGTCACATTACTACAAACTTAAAATTAAAAAATAAGTCACCATAGGTATCTGAACTAAAGCAGTGTGCAATGGTTCTTTTCCCAATAAGGAAAGACCAATAAGAAATAAGATGGTTCAATAAGAGATTTTACACACACACACACACACACACACACACACACACACACACACACACACACACCATTTAAAAGACAAGAAAAAATAATAATAATAATAAAGGAATGAAATGGAAAGTTGGAGAGGCAGTTTGGGAGTTAAGACCACTTGCTGCTTTGTAGAAGCCCTGAATTTTGTTCCTAGTACATCTGGAATCTTACTACCACCTGTAACTGTAGCTCCAGGGGAGTAAACACCCTCTTCCATCTCGGCAGACACTTGCACTCACATGTGCATACCCACACACCCCCATATACATAGAATTTTTTAAAGTAAGACTACGTTTTAAGAGTGAAAGGAAGAACATCATTGTCTCCCACCTGCCCCTTCTACTTTGGATTAATTTAACTACTTTACACCAGTGTTTTAATGTTGATTTATAGTTTGACTAAGGCCAGCATTCATTAAGTTTTAACAAAATTACTACCAAGTGTGCATTTTTAGGCTAATACTCTTTCTCAGTCTGTTCATAGAGAAATGAGACTGATAAAAAGAGGCAGGGAGAACCAAGAACATACAGAATGAAGTTAATGTTGGAATTACCAACTAATGTTTGGTCTTGAACAAGGCCAGTAGGTCCCTGTGATTGTGTAGGAAGGAGAAGGATGATACGTATAGTCATCAACATAAGGTATCTGATGAAATCCAGAAGGGACTTGATTTGCTTCAAGTTCATATTCAAGATTCTGACACATTCCTGTTGCCAAATCCTAAACTCCATGCATGTCTTTAATGGGTATGTTCCCTTATAGTATGTCAGAAACAGCACAACAAAACTGACCATGGTCATGGTATTGCAACAAGACTACAGTCAGGCCAAGCTAACCCCTAGTAGGCATAATTTCAGGGACTCCATGAAAACAAATTCTATTAGTATCCCAGTATGGGTGACTTGTTAGTTGGTCTGATATTCTTGAATTATAATGCTAAATACTGACTTCTCAAGATGTAGTTGCCCATAGTGAGCAGATCCTCAACTATACCAAATAATGCTACGTAACTTTGTTTCCCAGTTTAACTGGTCAATAACAGGCTCCAATTATTGGGCAGAGGGAGTTTGGTATGGAGTGAGGGGTTGCAGGTAGAGGGAGAAGGAGAAGAAAGAAGATTGAAGTGAAGGAGGCTGCCATGAGAAGAAATCGACCATAACCACGTGGCCAGGAGAAACAGCAAGTAACAAGGAATGTTATAGCTTGGGAATAAGTTTAACTCTAAACCTGCTGCCCAATCTAAGCTTACAGCTTGTAAATAAAATACCTAAATTGTGTGTCTTTTTTATGAGTTTGCTAGGTTTATAAATTCCTTCCATATTTGGTGTCTAACACGGGCACTATTTGTAAAGTAGTGATTGATCATATTCTGTATATACTAATTAATGCTGGAAACAAATATGGTGACAATTATTCCTTAATGAGCTAGTTTTACAAATAATCGCAGAGAACCTTTTAATTTTTCAAAGTTTAAGTCTTCCATGGGCAGACTGTTCACTAGCTCATGCAATTTAACCTAACCACCTAGGCCCAACCAGCCTCCTGGCTGACTATACCTTCCAGGCCATAGTCACGTCCATCTCCTCTCCTGTCTCCTGGCAAATGTCCCTTCATCTTTCTTTTCCCCAGAGTTCCTTTCTCACACTCAGGAAGTCCCACCTTCCACTGCTTGCCCAGATAATTGCCCATCAGATTTATTATTGAAAGGGGCTGGGGTTGGGGATTTAGCTCAGTTGGTAGAGCGCCTGCCTAGGAAGCGCAAGGCCCTGGGTTCGGTCCCCAGCTCCGAAAAAAAGAACCAAAAAAAAAAGGGGGGGGGCAACATCCATACAAACACATGATATTCTCACTACTGGTGACTAACAATACGATGATACATGACTAATACGTTTTTATCCTTTTCAATACTGATTTTTATAAATTACAACTGGGTGATGAGAAAGAAAAGAAAGGTATAAAGAATTGACAAGGAAATATAATGGCCCCTCCTTTCGACCCTTCATTATTCCAGAGAGATTTCCAAATATGCCCAGATACTTTATCCCCATTGCCTATATGATTCTATAACTAGACAAGAAGAGCTATAATGACAGAGAATATGCATTGTTACTGTACAACCCTCACCTTTTCTTTTTCTGGGTTCTCTCTCTCTCTCTCTCTCTCTCTCTCTCTCTCTCTCTCTCTCTCTGTGTGTGTGTGTGTGTGTGTGTGAGAGAGAGAGAGAGAGAGAGAGAGAGAGAGAGAGAGAGAGAGAGAGAGAGAGATTAGGAAGCGTGCATGTCATGGGCTGCAGGTGGTCTACAGAAATAAAGTTGAAACACACTAGATGTACTTCAGCTCTGATTGATGTCTACTCCTGCAGAGTCAAGTAATCTAAAACTTGCTTTTGAGAACTATTGTGATGAAGATAATTTATTGTAGTAGCCATCTATAAAATGTTTCCCATATATCTCTTGAGAGATTTCTTCTTTAAAATATAGTGTTTCCCCAAGACAAAATCTATTCTAAGTTATCCAGAGAATATCTGAGCTCATGGAGTTTTCTTGGGAACCATTGTTAAGGCTTAACTGATGGAGGACTATGGAGCTGAACATCTTCCAAGAGCACCCATGAGTTCCCTGTTCAAATAGACAAATGAGCCTAAAACAGCTTGATATGCACCTGGGCTGACTGATGTAAATGAGCTCTAAATAGAGGCCTGGGCAATATTATTACTAAGAAAAACAAACACTAGTAAATATAAATTAGAAGGAATTAAATATAAATATTGGCATTAATTTTTAACTCCTTTAGTAACAACAGGAACATGGTATTTCTAAACTAATAATACAAATCTAGAAAACTTTAAAGTAGAAAAAAATGCCTTTGACTTCCTTGTCATGCCTTTTTCCTGTCCTTTATTTTCAACATCTATCTTCATAATTCCCTATTTGTATTCATCAAGGATACCTGACCCTTCTTTTTCATACAAAGACGGACACTTCACACTCATGCTGTTAGAGCGGGGCTCTCACTGGTTGGCATCATCTAGACTGATAACAATCTGCTGTAGGAAAATTTAATTGGTGATTAAAAATAATCAAGATCATCACCCTAAAGACTTTAAAAATACATGAAAGCAAAGTATAACTGCTTAAATTTAGAGAGAGAGAAAGAGAGAGATTTAAATATACAATTAGGAGGAAAGATAGACTTTATTGTGCAAATCAAAGCTTACTGTGTGACTAATGTAAGTGAAATCTATCAAATGAAGGACACTTCTGATGCTAAATTAGCTATTACACAATAACACTAATCACCTACCTGGGAAGGAGCAATATTACATGTGATTATTATTCATTTAAACATACAATTCCAAAACCAGAGACTAGTTCCATTAGAGGAAGGCATGTTGAACTTCTGTATTAAAAAGTAACTATAAATTAAATAACCAGATACCAGGAACCACATCAATGATTTCTTCATAGCTTAGGAGCTGTGAAATTCATAGCTAAGATAAACAAGTGTGTGTGTGTGTGTGTGTGTGTGTGTGTGTGTGTGTGTGTGTTCATTTTCTTAAAAGAGAAGCTATAATGTTTAAGGAGCTGGCACATGTAGAGCAAACAATACTGGCCTCTATGCACAAGTGCCAAGCCAGGGCCAGGGAAGGCTTAGAGCTGACACATCGACAGTACTCTTTGTCATTGGTCACTTGAGACACTATCTAGTAAACTTTTGTCTGTCAATTTTTTTCTCAAATTGGTGCTCCCATAGTGAACATCCTGAGATGCCAAATGTCACAGAAGTCCCTGTACAGGTATAGGTTATCAAAAGCAAATAGTTCAGGTTATCTATTTCTTCACCATTATATTTCACTTCATAGGAAGAAAGAAGACATAAGTTTTGCACAAAAATTTTCACTAAGTGAAATCTTCAACTAGATGAAGATGCATCAGCAAATTATAACAGATTTGATAGAATGAAATGTGGGAATTTGTATTCTTAAAAGTTTAAATAAAAGGAAAGGTATAACATCCAGGTACAAAATAACAATAGTGGTTGTGATTGGAGTTTGGACTTGAAGGCACAGAGGACTTGGGATCAATAAAATGGAGAATGGTTGAAACACACTGAGACCTTTGTGTGAGTGGTAAACATGAAACACTGGGTGGGGAGAGGCAGGGTGGCTATAGGGTAGAATGTGAAATGTCTGACAGGAATGAACATCTGTGACTTTTAGAACTAACTGATGACATATATCATAAGAGGAGTGGCATCTTGTGTCCTATTTGACTTTTAATATGCAGTCTATATTGAAAAATTAAGGTAAGTTCTGACTTTTATTTATGACCTAGACATGTTGCACCTGGAAAGCGAAGCATAGCCTTCCCTTTGCTGCCACTTCTAGTGACAAGTGGACTCTGCTGTTTTATTTTACTAACACGATTGTCCTACACATTTCACCAATGCTGAATCACACCAAATGTTCTTATCACAGCACTAATATTAATTGGAGGAGGGGGTGAAAATTCTAATAAGTACTAGATACAGCCATAGTTTTCAAAATAATTTCAGAGAAGTCAGAGTTCAGCTTTGGGCTCAGATCTTGCACTGACAGTGTGCCTGAGACACGCTGAAAGTCTAAAGCCAGTGGTTATACGCCCTAGAGGTGTTTTTGTGTTTTAAAGCATCACTGGTGGGTGGTTGTATACACCAGAAAATGGACACCAGAGGGTTTACTCAGTAAACGTTTTAAACTTCTATTTCGGAGTCAAGCTGTCTCCACAGTGTAATGCAGGGAAAGGTCTGAGATGGGAAGACTCTCACAGAGATTCCAGAAAAAACAGACTCCCCACTTCTTGAAATGTGCAAACAAATCAAGGCCACCAGTAGCCACCGGTAAGGGCCAGAATGCTCTCTTGGAAGAGAATCAAGAATCCAAGAGTCTATATTACCTTATTTGCTGGGCATGTTTGTATATTCCTTGGTTATTTCTAGTCTGAATGTGACATTCCTGTCTAAGTGAGTTTGAGGACATCCACATTCTGAACCAAGAACCAGAAATATGTCTGGTGCACACACTCCTCCCAGATTTACCTAAGCAGCCAACCTTAAACACAAACAGATTGCTAAAAGACATGGATAGGGACTGGCAGGGCTGGGACGCAGCACACATGAAAATGTGATTAGAGCAAAGGGATGTTTCATTTCTCAGTGGTGAACCTACAAAATCTGAACTAGCATAATCCAGTGGATGTTCAAATGCAGAGATCCAAATTATACAAAAATATATCAAAGGTCAGATCATTATAGACATTAAAATAAAGCTCACTACCTTCATGGTTTTGTCCTTAAACCTTTGCCTCTGTGTAGAGAGTGTGAAGGAAATAAAACGATCGTCACAGATGAAAATAAATGCATGGCTAGAACACAAGGCCAGCAGGTGCCTGACTCTGCACCCTGTTAGGGAAGGAAGGTTTTTGTAAGGATCATTGCTGTGCTATTAATTAATCATTGCTGGGGTTGGCATTACACCCATTTGGGGTTAGGTGAAAATAATGTAGGCAGAAATAGTTCGTATTTTGTAAACTCTTTGCTGTTTGTATTGCTATTTGAAAGAACGTTGTGTAGAACGAAATTATAAAAATCAAGGCACAAGGAAGATAGATCTGTTGCATGAAATTTTGCCCAGCATGGCCCAGCACCTGGCCACAAGCCGATTGACATCAGCTGCAGTATTTGACTTCACCAGGAGCCAGACCAGTGGGGGAAAAAAAAGCCCAATAAGCCACAAAATTCACTTAGAACTCGGTCAGGGAAGTGTACTTTGGGAATGAGCTATTTCTCCCTCTTCCTCTACATCCCACAGAGATGATCTGAGCCTTGAGCCTGCTTTGATGTCAGTAAGAACTTGGCAACCTGATCAGTTTCATGGGGAGCAGAATAAGACAAGCAAGAAGCAGAGAGGAGCCCTGCCAACTCTGAAAATGTCTAAAGCACAACGAAAGACGCAGGCAGATGCAGTCCACAATATTCCCATATGCAGTGCACAAATGGGTGACAAGATCAATATAATACCAATAGATATGCCTCCCTTCATGCACAGACTTCATCACGAGATAGCAGATTGTGTGGCTGGAAATGAATGTTTTCTGCCTACTCAGAAAAGAAAATGGCTTTGGCTTCTGAAAGTCAAACTTGCAAAAGTGAGGATTAGAGATGTCAACGCATTACATTTCTGAAAAATATAAAAATATGACATACACACATTATAATGGCAGTAAATATAATTAGCTGTAGCCATGTAGAAACCATTTCCTGAAGCTACCGGCTGACTGTTATGCAGTGCCCTGCTAACCTCTTAATGTGTGAAAAGGAAGCAGTGTACATTGTGTCTGAAGTCACCATGACCTACCATCAACAGACAACCTCTATTTCACAGGAGTGATCCAGACTCGGACATTCTCATAGGTGGGCTTGTCAAGGACAATCTTGGAAACCTTAATAAATGAAGTAGGCATCTGGACGATGAATACTGTATTCCTTCATTTTAGCATGTGCACCCATGCCTTCCATTAACTTTCCTTTACAAAAGTACAATTTCTCACAGTGTAGTGAAAAGAAGGAAAAGCAGGAAGGATGTGTTAATAATGAAGGGGAACAAATTATAAAGGATTTAAATTTAGAGCAAGGAAAAGCACACTTTACCCTGGACAATTCACCATAATTGAAGTCAAAGAAAGTTTGAAATTCAGAAGTATTAACAATAAAGTACATGGAGGACTGAGTCCAAAAGAGGATAGACCAGTTTGAAACTGTTCTTATAAACTAATTGATGAGGTATTAAGGACTTACCAGAGATTGAAGAACTGAGAACCAAAATGAAGGCACTGCTCATATTTATTGCTAGTACCAACTAACATATATGCAGTACTTGTTATATTTCTAAATATTTATTAAATCTTACGTCTAATTGCTATATCTCTAACAGGTGCACTGTTAGGAAGAAAGAAGAGCACAAATTGCCAGATATAGAGTGAGATTTAAAGACAAATACCCTGTTAGTCTTTATACACTATGTCCTATGTTTGTTCTGCATGTTAATTAGATAAGGAGCTACTTCATTGTGAATACATATTTAATAAGCTCCTAGTCATGTGGTGACATAACACAAACCATTAACAATGACCTCACAAAGGACAGTATGGAGACAATACCACATCATCCTTTTGGGTGTAAAGAACATATACTTCAGTCTTACTATAAAAGTCACAACCTAGGATCTGGCTGGACAAAAGTGACCAGCAGAGAAGACATTGACTTTCAAGAATCACTAATATCTTTTAATTGGTTGAAATATGAACATCTGGGCTAGGGAGATTACTTACCTAAGGAAGTAGTATCTTTCCTCATGGCTTCCACAAAATACCTGAGCAAAGCAACTTCAAGAATAAAAGGGTTTTATTTAGGTTCACAGCTTGTAGGTGTCGTTTACCATGGCCCACCGGCAACACGAGTGAGGCAGACGTGTACATTACATCAGCAGGAATGAGATGAACACTTATGCTCAGCTTTTTCCTTTGGATACAGTCTAAAACCTAAGCCCACTGAATGTTGCCTCCTACTTTTGATGTAAGCACTTCGATCTCTATTCATTAACTTTATCAATGTAGTCTCTCAAGGGTATGGTCGGAGGATAACCCAGTCAAGAGAATCTGTGACAGGTGTGCCTAGAGGCGTCTCTCCTAGGTGATTCAAGATCCCGTCAAGCAGACAACCAATAATAACCATCATAGTTAATAAACTTCTGCTGTACCAACATGAGGACTTGAGTTCTGTTCCCAGAGCCTATGAACAAAACAGAATGCGGTGGTGCATGCTCGTAATCTGGTTTTGGGAAGGTAGAGACAGGAGGATCCCTGTTTCTGATTGCTGACCAACCAATAAGCTTCAAGCCCAATAAGAGGTCATATCTCAAAAAAAAGTGGATGAAGATTGAATAACAACACTTTTTGTTGTCCTGTCCTCCACAGTCACGTGTACCCAAATACTCATACGTGTATACAAGCACATACATGGGTACAGTACACACACACACAGAAAACATGAAATTCTTCAAATACCTTTTGTTTAAAGTACCCTCATTGGAATGCTATAAAAATCTACCCATCAAATATTTCATTTATCTGTGCTGTGAAAGATTCTAAACTATTAGAAAAAATATTTATTCCTAATGAATCTGTCACAATTCTTTTAAGTATCTGTGTGTAGTCATTCTGCTGGTGAGTCAATTATTCAATTTTATTCATTATATGATAAAAACAAGGCAAGACTTCACCAAAAAGACCCTTCAGCCTCATTTGATGAAAGATACATTTTTTGTTGTTGTTGAGTACCAGATAAGTTTATTCACATAGTACTAATAGCTCACACTATTAAGCTATGAGATAACATATAAGAAATTAAAAAGTGTATTTTATAAGATTGTTAATATTCCATGTTTATTATTTTGGGGTTCTATGATTCTTATGAAATTTTTTTCTAATTTTATCTTAATGTGGTGGGAATTTGCTTTCTATCCAAAGAATGAAATAAGACTAATTAAATTGCATTGCAGTTTTGACTTAGACCAGATATTCAAATAAATAATTCTAAGATATAAATTCTCTAGTAAGTTAACAAGAACCAGAATCTGTGGTCAAGTAGGTTCCTGGGTCAAAAGTACTATTTCTGCTACAAACATTGAGACCTGAAAACAGGTAGCCATCGCAGAGTTTACTGGCCAATGGATGTGATCTAGGAATAGAACTGCTCTTTATAACGGAAATGAAGTCATTCCTGGTTAATGAAGGGCATACCATGAACAGGAAAACTGTCAGCTCTGTGACTTATGAGAAGCCTAGGGACACTAACAAGTCAGCAAAGAGCAGTTCAGGCCTATTAGTGCTCAAGTCTCATTTGTACTGTCTCAGTCCACAAGGAGCTTTTAACCCAGTTGAATTGGGGGCAGAAAAGAGTTTTTAAGAGTCTCTAACCCTTTCCCTGGCCTACAAGCAGAACTACCTATTTTCTTATGTACAGAAACTCCCTGAATCTTATCACAGAAGATCATCTTCTCTACACGGGAATAGATGAAGATGGCAGACGTGTGTATGAATGTAAGTGTATAGAAAGGCTTGTAGATGTAAATGTTTCCCAGTTAGTCCTGAATAAAGTTTAGGTGGCTCAACAAGAATGTGTCAGACTAGCAGGCTGATGTCAACTTTATACTCATGGAGTATAGGTTTAAATTACCTGGGATCTTATCCCAGCATGATGCTGGCTATAGATACTGTATGATTTAATCTCACTTTATGTCAGTTTTAGTGTAAGTAGTAAAGGTCTAGTTCATCAGTATAGAACTAATGCTTCATGCTATTAAGCTATGAGATAACATTATTCTGAATTATGGGTAACTTATTTAGTAGAGGGGAGAGGAGCTCGACTCAGCTCTCTACATGTATGCTACCATAGTAAGTACATTTTAAAGCAAAACTCAATTTTTCCAGTATAGATTATTAAAATGCCCTGACTTTTTGTTCTCTTTTATATGCAAGACAGTGATAATATTGCTATTTTTGTAAGAAACCAAGTAAATGCTATATATTGATCTCTTAGTGTCTACTGAGTCAGATAGTAAGCATACAATTAATAGAATTTTCTGTTATTGAACATATTATTATAATAAAATGACACATTTTAAAAGCAAGGTAAAAATGAAGAATAACACAGAGATAATAAGAAGTTAGTAAATTTGCATAAATACATTGACAAAATATATTCACAAGTGCACCTCAAAACTGGATGTAAATTTTGTAGATGTCAGCAAGAAAGAGAAGCCTTGAAGCTAATAATGACCGTGTTTACAGTATCAGTGTCAGTAGCTAGAAAGCTATATGCTCACCAAGTTAAGACGCAGGAGCAAATTTTCTCAGTAACTCATAAAGAATAGCCTCTCTACAGCAGAAATGAGTCCTCAAGGCATCCTTGTAGCAGAGGTTTCTGAGCACAGTACACATGAGGAAAGCCAGTCCAGAGCACAAAGAAAGTTCCATATATCTGTCTCCCTCCAGATGTGACTGGATCCCCCAAAAATTAGGTGTTTTGGAAAAACGTAAAATTTCTTTGTAGTAAATGTCACATACCATAAGCAAGCAGTTTTAAGCAATATCTCCTCCAACTTAACTTTTGATAAATGTTAAATCAGACATTATAAACAGAAATATAGGTGCATTACAGAAATGATTGGGGATTAAATGCATTGATGATAAATGATAGATAGATGACAGGTGATATATATATATGAGAGATAGATTACAATAGATAAATGATAGATGATACATAGACAGATGATAGACATATAATAACCGTGATAGACAAAAACAATATTTAGATGTATAGATGAGAGAGAGATCTGTATTTTACATTTTCTGGTGAAAGAGATCATATAACTAATTTCCTTTTCTTCTTAATCTAATATGCAACAGTTTACTGTCTGGAGGAAACACATACATGAATTATTTTACTTGAACACAAACCATTGCATTTCCAACAGAAAATTGAGGAGACATTGCCATGTTGTTTCAAAATGGACAATAAAATATGTTCTTGAAGAGAGCTGACATGGTCTTATGGTAAGTTTGAAAAAAGTTATTGCTGTTTGGATATACCAAATAGGATATCATTAATATGAATGTAGACGTTATCTAGTTAAATATGACTCACACCAAAATATTTGACCAACAATTGTGTTAGTGAAGAGAAAAATCCCTTCTTAACCGTGTAAATAGAGAAATGAATACACTATACCAGCAAAAGAATTTCAGTGGGGAAGCCAAGCTGTAATGAATTGTACCAAACACATATCTTCAAGATCTAGAAATAACTCTCCTTAAGCAAATATTATAACAACATGTTAAACTCTACTAAGCTTAATTCAAGTTTGCTTAACAGTATTTACCTTAGATCCAGAGTATTAAATTCTGAGATGCAGATTCAAGTCAACAATTTTAATTCTAAAATATCATACTTGAAATAGGTATTCTCTTTTTATAGTGTAACTATAAAATCATGTTAACTCTCCTGTGTGTTTTTAATAACTTCTACCTGAAAATATGCTAAACATCATTTTTTCTCATTATAGAAAAAGACAAAACCTGATCTCAATAGGCCTATTAATTTCCCCTTTTGTAAGCCAAAATTGGGAGGATCTTTGAAATTTTTGAAAAAGTAACTAATTTTTATGAAACAGTTTGAGATAATATACTTTTATCTGCCAGTCAAAGGTTGAGGGGGAATTTTGTTTTCCCCACAAAAATGACAAGAGCGAGAACACTAATGTACTCCTCCCAAACTCATGCAGCTTTGGTGAGCCCGGTTGCCTTATTCCTTCCAAAGCAGAGGAAGGCAAAAAGGAAATTGTAGTCCAGATAAATAATTTTACAAAATAGATTCTTTTCTCATACCATATATCCTGATTATAATTTCTCCACCCTCTGCTCCTCTTACTCACTCCTCCCCCCCTCTCCTCCCCTCTCTTCCCCTCCCCTCTCCTCGAGATTCACACTCCCTTTCTGTCTCTCATTATAAAATAATAGGCTTCTAAGAAATAACAAACAAACATGGCAAAATAAATATAATATAATACAATAAAGCAAAAACTTTCATATTAAAGGTGGACACTGCAACCTAATGGAAAGAAAAGAGCAGGCAAGAACCTCAGAGACCCACTTGTTCTCATAGTCAGAATACCCATAGAAGTTCTAAGGGAACAGCTTTATCTATTCAGAGGACATGGTTTAGGCTCTGTGACTACTGCATCAGTCTCTGTGAGCTCATATGCACCTTGCTTATTTGATTCAGATGGCCTTGTTCTCCTGGTGTCCTCCATCATCTCTGACTCTTACCACTTTCTTTTCCAAAGAATTCTCTGTGCTGTGAGGGGAGGGAGTTGATAAAGACTTCCAAGTTAGACTCTCTCTTTGCAAAATGTCTGACACTTGGTCTCTGCATTGGTTTGCATATTCGGCTGGAGAAAGCCTCTCCGACAATGACTGGATAATGCTCAGATCTATTAGTAGAGCAGAAGACATTAGGGATCATTTTATTGAATATTTTTGGCCAGTTATGTTTGATTTATCTCCAGATTGCTATGATATCTAGGCTCTGGTTATTGGTACCCCAAGCAGCACTGGGTATGGTTTCCATCTCAAAGAGTAGGTCTTAAGTCAGTTCAGATATTAGTTGGCTATTCCCACAATTTCTGTGCACGGTTGCTTTAGCATGTTTTTCAGAAAGTATAGAATTTAGGTCAAAGGTTTGGGGGATGGGTTGGTGTATACAGTTCTCTTTCAGAAGCCAGCAGAATACCTTCCTGCACAAAAGAGTAGGAGTGAAGTCTCCATGTAGGCACCAGCTCGACTTCTCTATGTTCAATGAGTAGTGTGGATGTTGTTCTTGGTCATGTGGCCCAACTATCAGTTTACAGAGAGCAACTCTTTATCTTAGCTTCAGCCTGAGTTATTTGGAGATTTTCATGGGAACTGTATGACAATATTTTAATTGAATGCAGCCTTGTCCCTCAATTGGAAGCCTTCCTTGGAATCAAGAGATGGGCAGGTTGAGATTCCTTATCCCCTATTACTAGGAATCCTTCCTTATAATGTTCATTTTTACAGATTCTAGGATGTTTCACCTGCCCCCCCCAACTCCATAGAACCCCCCCCAATTCCAGCCATCTGTCCTCACACTCTATCCCTCCATCCCATCTCCTCCCTGCCTAGGTTCCTCACACTCCTGTCCCTAACTTCCAAAGTTCATCCATAAAATCCATTCTATTTTTTCCTCACAGGGAGATCCCTGAATCTACCCCATATCCCTCCTCTTTACCTAACCTTTCTGGGTCTACAGATTATAGCTTGATTATTATTACTGAAAAGCTAATATAGAATACATATCATATTTGTCTTTCTGGATGCGGGTTATTTCATTCGGAAGTAACCCAAAGCTTAATCGAAAATCAGGTGTCCACATGTGTTGAATTTATTTTCTAGCTCCATCTATTCGCCTACGAATTTGAAGATATCACTTTTTTAACTGCTGAATAATACAGCACTGTTTAAATGTAGCACACTTTGTTTGTCTATTCTTCTATTGAAGGATATCTAAGTTGTTTCTGGTTTCTATTAAGCCATGATGAACAGGGTTAAGCAAGTTTCTTTGTGTGAGAATAAAGCATCCTTAGAATATATGGCGGCTAAGAGTGGTTAGCTAGATCTTCAACTAGCTTGATTCCTAATTTATAAGGAACCACCATATTGATTTCTACAGTAGCTTTACAAGTTTGCACTTCTACCAGCGATGGGGGACTGCCTTCTTTGCTCACATCATCGCCAGGATGAGCTGTCACTTGCATTAGTTCTCTAAACCATTCTGACAAGTGTAAGACAGACTCTCAAGGCATTATTGATCTCCACTACACTGATGGCTAAGCATGTTGAACTTTGAGTGTTGCTCAGCCATTTAGGATGTCTCTATGGAGAATTATCTGTTTATATCTATATTCATTTTTAGTTAAATTATTTTGATTTTTTAATATCTAGAGTCTTGAGTTCCTCTTCAAACATTCTGGATGTTAGCCCTTTATCAGATGTAGAGTTGGGGAAAACTTTTTTACATTCTTTCGGCTGCCATTTTGTTAAATGATGGTTTTCTTTGCCTTACAGAAGCTTTTCAGTTTCAGGATGTGTGATTAATTATTGAGCTTAGTACGTGTACTATCAGTGTCCAGTTCAGGAAGTTGTTTCATGTGACAACATAGTCAAGGCTATTTGCCTCTTTCAGGTCTATCAGGCTCATTTTGTGTGGTTTTACTTTGAGATTTTTTTATTCAATTGGACTTGAGTTTTGTGTTGAATGCTAAACATGGATCTGTTTGTATTCTTCTACATGCAGGAATTCAGTTAGACCAGCACTAGGTGCTATGTTTTTTCCAGTGTATACTTCTGGCTTTTTTTTTTAAATCAAAAATCAGGTCTTTGTTGACTCTTTATGTAGTTAAGTTATCAGAATTACTGTGGCCTCATAAAATAAATTTGGCAGTATTCCTTCAGTTTCTATTTTGTGGAATAATTTAGAATATTGGCATGAACTCTTTGTATCTCTGGTAGAATTCTGCACCAAAACCATTGGATCCTGGAATATTTTTCGTTTGTTTTTTGGGTTTTTGTTGTTGGTTTTTTTTTTGTTGTTGTTTTTTTGTTGTTTTTTTTTTTTGTTTTTTGTTTTTTGTTTTTTTTTTTTTTTGGTATGAGACTTTGAATTAGGATCATTCACTTCCCCCACCAATCCACCAATACTGGGCTTATAGGTTAATTGTTTGTCTGATCTTAATTTCACTTTGCTCAGTAGTAGTACCCTTTTAGATTTTCTAATTTGATAAAGTGCAGGATTTCCTCTTCAGTGTCTCTTGTTATGCCTCTCTTTTAATTTCTTATTTTGCTAGTTTGGATAGTCTCTTACAGTTTTTTAGTTAGTCTTGATAAGGATTTGTCTATCTTGTTTCCAAAACAAACAACTCTTTGTTTAGTTCATTTTTGTATTCTTATTTGCTCCTATTTTATTAATTTTAACACTCAGATTGATTATTTCTTGATGTCTGTAACTCTTGGGTGTGCTTAATTCTTTTTGTTTTAGAGCTTTCAGGTCTGCTCTTAACTTGATAGTATTGTGGTCTCTCCAATATTTTTATGTGGGCACTTAGTGCTATGGACTTCCCTTTTAGCACTGCTTTCACTGTGTCCCATAATTTACATTCAATTTACATTGAATTCTAGAAAGCCTTTATTATCTTTCTTTATTTCTTTCTGTCTTAACCCACTATTTTATTCAGTAGAGAGTTGTTCGGTTTCTGTGAGTTTGTAGACTTTTTATTGTTTCTATTGTTGTCTATATCCAGCTTTACTCTATTGCTATCTGATAGGATGTAGGGGTTATTTCAATTTTCTTATGTCCATAGAAACTTACTTTGTACTTGAGTATGTGGTCAATTTTTAAGAAGGTTCTGTGAGGCTGTATTCCTTTATTTGAGGGTGAAATGTTGTGTAAATATCTCTTAAGTCCATTTGGTTTATGACATCTGTTAGCTTCAGGATTCCTCTGTTTAGTTTTTGTGTGGATGACCTGTCCATTGGGATAGGGAAGTCTCTCCCTATCAGTGTATGGGGGTCAATATGTGATTTAAGCTGCAGCAGTGTTTCTTTGACAAACTTGGCTTCCCTTGTATTTGGGGCATAGATGTTATGAATTGAAATGTCCACTTTGTGGATATTTTCCCTTGATGAATATGTAGTGTCCTTCTCCATCTCTTTTGATAAGTTTTGGTTAGAAGTCTATTTTGTTAAATATAAAAATGACAACACCAGCTCGCTTCTTAAATCCATTTCCCTTGTTTGATTGGTTACTTTATCTATTTACATTTCAAGTTATCTCTTTTCCCATTTTCCCCTCCACAAACTCCCTATCCCTTCCCTCTCCCCCTGTCTCTATGAGGGTGAATCCCCCACCCCACCCACCCACTCCTACCTCAATACTGTAGCATTCCCCTATCCTGTGAGCCTCCACAAGACCAAAGGGCTCCCATGCATTGATGCCTGAAAGGCAATCCTCTGATACATATTCAGCTGGAGACATGTGTTTTCCCTACCCATGTTTACTCTTTCATTGGTAGCTTAGTCCCTGTGAGCTTTGAGGGGTCTGGTTGGTTGATATTGTTCTTCCTATGGGATTGCGAGCCCCTTCAGCTCCTTCAGCCTTTGCCCTAAATTCTCCATTGGGGTTCCCGTGGTGCTCGGTCTGATGTTTTGCTGTGTGCATCCTCATCTGTATTGCTCAGGCTCTGACAAAGCCTCTAAGGACAGCTTTATCAGGCTCCTGTCAGCAAACACTTTTTGGCATCAGCAATAGTTTCTAGGTTTGGTGTCTACAGATAGGATGGATCCCTAGTGGGACAGTCTCTGGATGGCCTTTCCTTCAGTGTCTGCTCTATTCTTTGTCCCTGCATTTCCTTCTGACAGGAGCAATTCTGGATTTATATTTTTGAAGTGAGTGAGTGGCCCCATCCCTCAACTGGGGGCCATGTCTATCCACTGGATGTGGTGTCTACAGATTCTATCTCCTTTCTGTTGGATATTTTGGCTAATGTCTTCCTTGTTGGGTCCTAGGAAGCTCTTGGGTCCCTGGCATCTGGGACTTTCTAGTGTCTAATGCCAATTACCCCTTCCTCACTGCAACACATCTCCTTTCAAATGCCTGACCCTCTGTACTTTTCCCTCATCTCTTCTCTTATCTGAACCACCCATCCTCCTTTTCCCCTTCCCCTCCTTTCCTCCTCCCAAATCCCAGATCTCTCCCTTTACTTCCTGAGATTATTTTCTTACCCCTTCTAAGTAGGACTGTAGCATCCACACTTTGGTGTGGTCTTCTTTCTTCTTGGGTTTCATATGGTCTGTGAGTTGTATCTTTTCTAATTGTTTACCCTGGGGCAATATTTGCCTCTGAAATTGAGATATATTTCTTAAATGGAGAAGAATAATTCCTGTTGTAGAATTCATTCCATTAGTCTGTGTCTTTTTATTGGAAAATTTAGACCATTAATTTTGAAAGAAAACAAGTAATAATGATTGTTGATTCCTGTTATTTTGTTGTTATTGGTGGCACCAGCGGTGGTGGTGGTCATGAGTGTCTCTCCGTGTGTGTGTGTGTGTGTGTGTGTGTGTGTGTGTGTGTGTGTGTGTGTGTGTGTTGTATTGTGTTTCTCTTTTTTGGTGTTGCTAGTAGGAGTTAATTTATTTCTTATGTTTTAATGGGTATAGTTATCCTCCTTAGGTTGGAGCTTTCCTTCTAACATTTTCTGTAAGACTCGATTTATTTATCTGTATTGTTTAAATTTGATTTTATCATGTATTATTTTATTTTCTCTATTTACAATTATTGAAAGTGTTCCTGGCACTGGGCAACCATGGCAATCATGGTCTGTTAGAGTCTGCAGCACATCATTTCAGGTCTTTCTGGCTTTTAGAGGCTACATTGAATGGGAAGTCACAAGTAATTCTAGTAAGTCTGCCTTTCTATGTTACTTTGTCTTTTTCCCTTGCAACTTTTTATATTGTTTATTTTTCTGTATGTTTGGTATTTTGATTATAATGTGGTGAGGGGACCTTCTTTTCTGATTTAATTTATTTGGTGTTCTGTGTGCTTTTTGTACCTTTAAATGAATCTCCTTTATGTTAGGAAATTTTTTTCTATGATTTTGTAGAAGATAGTACCCTGGTGTTTAAGCTGTGTTTGTTCTCCTTCCTCTAATTCTATTATTCTTAGGTTTGATCTTTTCATAATATCCAAGATTTCATGGATGTTTTGTATCAGGAAAGTTTTAGATTTAACATTATCTTCTGACAGATGTATATGTTTCTTCTATTGAATCATCAAAGCCTAGGATGCTTCCTTCTATCTCTTGAATACTATTGGTTCCTCTACAGTACCTGTTTAAATTTCTAATTTTGTCATTTCCTGGATTCCTCAGTTTGTGATTTCTTTACTGTTCCTATTTGCATTTTTCAGGTCCTGAACAGGTTTACTCCTTTCCATTACCTGTTTGTATTTTCTTAGCTTTCTTTAAAGGATTTAATCATTTCCTTCAATTATTTGTGTTTTCCTCGATTTCTTTAAAGGATTTATTCATTTTCTCTTTAAGGACCTCTACGATCTTGATATAGTTGGTTTTAAGGTCAGTTTCTTGTGCCTCAGCTATGTTGAAATATTCAGGGCCATGGTGGTAAGAGAGCTTGACTGTGGTGGATATACTGCTGCCATTGGTTGTATTTTTATTCTGGCATCTAGAGCTCTGAGTTTCAGGTGACTCAAGGTCAAGGTGCTCATTTCTGAGTTTGTCTATGGTTGGTTTGGTGTTTTATACCTTGGTTTCTGTTTTATCTCTGGATTTTTCAGACAGTGTTTTGACTGTTTTCTTGGGCTGCTCAGCTGTTGTGTTCAGATGGAATGCGTGCTGATGTTGGAGGGAGGGATGCAGGGACAAGACATTGGAGTGAGGTTAGGACCAGATGCTTTGTGAGATTTACAGATGTGGACAGGGTGAACGCAGGATGCACCTGGTGACTTGTTTCAGACTTATGGAGGAGACTGGGAGTTTGTGTCTAGGCAAACAGAAAGAAAGAAGGACTGCAGACACCCTTTCAGGTTTTCTGATTGGTATGGTCATTGGTGGAGCAGGCAGTGCCTGCTGGAGTTAGGACCTGGGATACAGCACTGAGTTGTGAGAGGAAGGTTAGAAAGGATGGTCTGTGGGAACCATGGGAAATATGGGAGTGGGAGAAGGGAGGCTGTAACTAGTGTTTTGTGGCAGAGCTAGGGATGAGACTGAGGAGTTGGGTATAGGGGAACAAAGAGAAAAAGCAGGCAACTTAGCTGTTTTTCTGGCATACTTTGTGTTTGTTTGTTTGTTTGTTTGTTTTGTTTTATTTACTTTTTTATTTTTGATTGATGTTGTTTAGTTGATTGGTTGTTATTATTGGTTTGTTTTATTCAAGATACTATTTCTCTGTATAACCCCATGGCTGTTGTGCAGCTTGCTTTGTACACCAGGCTGACCTCAAACTCACAGATATCCTCCTGCCTCTGCCTCATGAGTCCTGGGATTAAAGACATGTGCCACCATGCCTGGGCAGTAAAATTGTATTTTAAAGGACCTATGTAGCACTCTAGAAGTTGGAAAGAAAGCCACTGTTTTGCTAACAATATGGATATGAAATATCCTTCTATCTAGAATCCAAAGATAGTTCTTCTACTCCCCTCTGCTCATCTCTACTCTTTTCAATGTCCTAAAGCCAAAGATTTTTTATAGAAGTGAATTTGGATTTCACATGGGCCAGGCATACTTTCTCATATGTGCAAGCTGAAGACATTGAAACAGTCCCTAAAGTGTCCTATGCATGGTCACTATTTATTTATAGTTGGAAGTATATGGGGAATAGTTATTTTTGTTTCTCCTCAAATATTGTAAGTTTGTGCTTTCAATGAAAACCATTTAGCAGAGCACAAAATCCCTCTTCATTGTTAAAGCTTTCTGGATTTTATTAAAACCTGGGTTCTTCTTGGGCATAAGTGATCTATATTAACTAAAGTATACATATGAAGCACACGAGTAGCTGCAACTACAAAGAGGGCTGGCAGTGAATCTCATGGATTTCTTATCAGGCCACAGCTAAAGTTATAGTCATGCCATCTAAAGGTTTTGCCCATATACGTTCTGCTTGTATACTTTATTTCTATTATGCCTTTAGATAACTAAGGAAAAAAAACAAGATTATTTTCTGTTAATCTCCACAGTTGTAACCATTCAAAAACATAGTTTTCACATTAAAGGGACAAATGTACAAAAAGAGAAAAAAAGTTTTTCTAGTATGACTCCTTTGTGAAAGTCTTAAATCCATCAAAAATTGCTCCCCAATTTGAGGACATTGCTAAGTACAGATGAATATGAAGTTGGCCAGGAAACTGGAGATGACTCAGTGATTAAGACACTTTCTGCTCTTGCTAAGGACCAAGGTTTATTCCTTAGTGCACACATGGCAACACACAATTACCTGTAACTTAAGGTCTGAGTAATCTATTATCTTCTTTTGACCTTCACAGGCTCCTGGATACAGAAAGTGCATATATATATATATATATATATATATATATATATATATATATATTGCATATTATGCCTAGGCACACATATATACATATAAAATAAAACAAATTTCCAGGGGTCACATATGTGACTGTACGTACAGCTGGAATGTCCAGAATGGATGCTCCCCTCTATCTAGTGGCCTGTGTTGATCTTTGCTAGGGCACACCAGTTGTCCTCTTTGTGACCTCATTCTCCAGGAAGCTAACATAGGCTGTCTCACTTCTCATCTCAAGATGAGATGGTATCATCTCAGAATTTCAGGAAAACAAAACAGGAGCAGTAGGACTGGTGAGACCTGGGTTCACAAAACCCCATCATTATTCCTGTCACTTCTATGGCAACAAAAAATCTTATTTGTCTCAGACTCAATGGAGAAACAGATCCCACTTTTGATAAGCAGAAGATGAAGAGCAGTAGAAAGCCTTGATTTATCATGAGTCCTTGCTATAAATATCTACCAATTTCTGCTTTGATGGTTTAGTTGTTTTATAGTCTACAAAGTTTTTGTTTTGTTTTATTTTTAATATTATATTATAGTCATTTAACAAATAGGAGCTATATGCAGTGGCCTTTGCCTCCAATCCCAATACTCAAGAGGCTGAGGCAGGAGGATCACCATGAAATATACAGTGAGGCAAAGTATCAGGCTAGCAAGAGCTACCATGAAAAACTCTGTCTCAATAAAATAGCCAACCAATCGATTGACCAATCAATCATTCACTCAATCAATCACTCAGAAAGAGTGGGAGGAGAAAGGGAAAAAAGGATTAAAATCTGGGAAGATAAGACTCTTTTTTGAGTAATTTGTGGAGAGTAAATTGCCCCTATTCCCATTGTTCAAGGTTCCTCACACATGTTCCTTAAGAATTAATTTAATTAACCTCTCCACTACCTTTAAAGGGGCTTAAGTACTCAGGTTGAAAAAATATCTTAAGTTCTTATTTAGAAAATTTTCTCTCAGGAATTAGGAGTGTGGCGTGAATTTCCCACAGAATTGCATATTTTCCCAGAAGATTTCTTTCTATAGGAATTGGTCTTACTACAATAAAGCATTCTTATATCCATTTTATACTTTAAAGGATTTGGTAGAACTAATGATTCACACATGATCCTCTGTGAGTGATTTCCAGTGAGAAGAATCAAAGGAATTGGGTGATAACGAGGGCCCACTTCATTACTCAGAGCAGAATGCCCAGGTATGAAACAGCTGTGTATCTTATGGGAAATGCAGAGTAGTTGAACACAGCCCACAAAAGCCAGAGTTTGAAGTAGAGCTATGAAAGAGCATTCTCACTTGGCTGTGTCACTTCTCTGTAGTTCCCTGTGGTCCTCTAAAACTCTGAAGGGCTTTCTAAATTTAAATGAAATATTTGCAAAGATGACATTCTCAGCATATTCCATATTCTTGTTAAATAACTAGTATACAAAATAAATCCTGTGGCACTGAAAAGTCTTTTACATAGTTGTATCTAAGACCATGCTATAAATTACAATCAAATATTATCTTATATGTTAGGCATTATGGTAGAATGAAGTCCTTGTTCAGGTTCTATGAAGTAAGTATTTCCTGTTTTCATTTTTTTCACTCACTCAAGCAACACAGAGTGAGGACTCCCTGTGGACCTAGCACTGTGCTGCATGCTGGGCATGACATGAAAGGCAAAGGCAGTCACTGAGTTCATTGAAATTTCAGATAGTATCAGAAAAAAAAAAGCATTCTCTTATTCTAAAGCAAGGGGACCTATAGTTTGTTTACTCATCTGTCATGAACATGAAGAGCCTAGACTAGAGGCAGATATAGCAGGTCCTTGCCCATGGCCATTAAGACCCATTTCTGATCATTAGAGTTGTTTGAGATTTCTCTGAAGTGCAACCTTACTTTTCCTAGACAAAAGCAAAGCTAATGTTGCTTATTAACATCCTGTGATGTCATTTTAAGGGGTTAAGTGCAGTCAGCAGAACAGTAGAGAAGTTAATGATGAGCTCTTTGCCAACTTGCCTCACAGGATGATTTTGAGTGGGTGGGAAGGTCTCCCAGCCTGGCGGCTAAACAACTTTCAAGCAAAAAAAAAAAAAATCTTCAATATGGATGGACCAACCCTTGAAAAGAATCTGGCTCCCTTAGAGATAGCAAATAGCACTAGCAGTTTATGCTGAGATATCTACAAGAACGTGGGTCTCTCATTGAATCTGGAACTCATCAGTTTGTTTAAACTAACTGATCAGCAAATCCCTAAGCTTCCTACTTCTGATCACCAAGTTCTGAGATTTAGGACTAAAAGCTCCATGAAGACAAGAAAATGTTCCTTTCTTCACCATTGCCTTATCCCAACTCTGCCAAGTATGGTACCTGAATCAAGAGATACTCTACAAATATTTATTTTTGACTTATTCTGCAGATGATCTATCTGAAGACTTGCTGAGGGATGACTCATGGCGCTATGATGGCGCAAAAGGCTTGGATTCAGTTGGAAACCTTGAGGAGCTCAAGGAATGAATCATGGTTGTGGTATTACAAGGTGTCTGGAGATAAGACTAACCATACCAATTTCTCAAAGTATGGGCATTACACAGGTTAACTCACAGCAACTCTGCTTTATCTTCAAGAGATAAAACCTGTCATAATTCCAAGGCTTGGAAGCCTCACCCTTGATGAGTCAAAGTACATTGCATGAAAAATTTTAGAAGTGTGAAACTTTTGTAAAATAAATAACATTTTTATTGAAAGAAAAATTCAAATGAGTAAATGAAAATACATGGGTGCAGGAGAGCTGTACCTACCCCTTGCCTGGGCAGCATAGGAGAGCTGGCTTTGGTGATATGGATGAAGGAGAGCTGGCCTTACCACTCACTGGCAACAGCACTCAGGATAGCTGGTCCTTAATGGGAAAGCTGACTTGGGGCATGGGTAATGGAGAGATAGCCCTGTGAGTGTTGGGGCAGAAGAGCTGGATGGCTGATCAATCAGCTACTGCCCAAACCCTGGATTTTGAGCTACCCCTCTCCAACATCTACCCTGCCTATGAGCTGCTGGAGTCGTGAATGGACTGCAGAACCAAGGCTGCAGGATCTCCTTGACTCAGTGAAACAGCAGGATATCCAAGAGGAGTCTTCAGTGTGCAGTATTGATAGTGTTGCAGAACCTAGAGAACTCCAACCAGACCAATGACTCATTAAAATGAGTACGTGCAAAAATATACTGTTTTGACAAATGGTATGCTGTGTGACACATCATGACATACTGCATTTTCCATGGTGAGACTTTTTTTTTTGGTTGTTTCTTTGGGTTCTTCTTGTCAAGGGAAGGGTGACAAAACTGTGAAATGAGTGGGAGTTGGGTACATAATGTGTAATTCACAAAGAAGCAATAAAATAAAAAAAAATTTAAAAATGCATAAGGAGAGGGAAGGTAGACTAACAAAGCCAGCCATAAAGCACAAGTGTGACCTGGCTATTCCTGAGCACTGTGTTGTTAGGGACGTGACCAGTGACACAAAACACTGTTCATGGCTCTTAGTATTACCTTACAATGAGTGGTTAGCCGAGGCAGCACAGGAAACAGGAAGTGCCACAGCAAGAAATGACACATGCCAGGCCCAAGCAAAACTGTAGCTCATCTCCTGCTCCTTACTTCAGAGTCATTCTGCGTAATGTTTGATGGGGTGACATTTCTCAATCACAATTGGGAAAACTCTCTCTTGAAACCACTAGTGTCTAAAATTGCTTCTATAACAATGCTGTATTTTACAAGGTCAACACAACAGTTTGTCATCTCACATTGCCCTTCTAAGGTTCATATGTTAATGTCTTGGCAGAATCCCAAGTAATAATCTTGTTATCAATTGACCGTTCTCTTCTTACATAGTGCCAAGTCAGTGTTTCAGTTTTTGCAATTCTCTCATTTCTCTAGGCAAAACCTCAAATTATATCAGGAATTGCCATGGACCATAGATAAGGACAGAGGAAGAAAAAAATACATGCAATCTTAATTTTATTATATAACCCCTAACCTATCACATTCTCCTGTTAATTTGAATTGTAAGCATTAGTCTATTTTTTCCCACTTTTCTCCTTTCATTGCCAACTGTTATTAGGTGTGTGTTTTTGTGTGCACATCTATGTGGAGGTTGGTAATTGATGCTGAAACTGAGTATCCTCCTCAATTTTTCTTTCTTGTATGTATGTATAATTCCTGCATTTTGAAAATTTATTATATGACTACTATATTTACATCGTTTCTATTCCTCCCTCTTAGCTCTCCAACATCTCCCATGATCCCACATTTTCTCTCAAATACGTATTTCCTTCTTTAATTAATTGTTCTGCGCGTGCGCGCACACACACACACACACACACACACACACACACACACACACAATCTGCTGAGTCATCTAATGTTGTTCACATGCATAAGTGTTTAGGACTGACTACTTGGAATCAGAAAACCTATCAAGGTAGCTTGTTGTACAGAAGACCACTCCTCTCTGACCAGGCGTTAATTGCCTCATTTCTCCTTCATTCTCCTACTTTCTCCTTTTTTGAGCAATAGACAACATTGTCACACAGGAAGACAGGGAATGATTCAAGGTGTCATAAAATACCTTGATTTCATGAGAGCTCAGGGATGCCATGAGAACTACCTTCATCATTTTGGAAGGTCAGTTCTCCAAGGACTGAAAGACATCCAGGTAGGCCTCATCCTCCCCCACTCCACCACAGCCCCACAGCAGGGACCATATTTCTAAGATACATAGTGTTGAGTGCTGTGTTCCATACTCTGGGAAACTTATCATCTTGCTCAAGTAATACAAATAAATTAGTCAGCATGCTCATTTTCAGCTCATAGTGTTTCAGTACAACTGCAATAGTCTTAGAAAGCCTTGGACCCTCCTCAGCTTCCTTACAACCGTTTTTCCAACTGTAGCTGCCCAAAGAACCTATATGCACTCCCCCCCATACACACACACTCCATCCACCAGGTGAGTGACTGCTCCATTTTTTGCATTCCAGGTTTTCTATTACAACTCTTAACTATTTGTGCTAAAAGAAAGCAATATAAATATAGCAGTAAAACATGATTAAACTTCCCATTTTAAACTCCGTCCTTGTGCTTGTTAGGGTTACTATCGCTATGATGAAACACCATACTGAACAGCTAGGTTGGGAGGAAAGGATTTGCTTGGATTATACTGTAACATCGTAGTAGTCCATCAGTGAAGGAAGTAAGGACAGGAACTAAAATAGGGCAGAAACCTGGAGGCATGAGCTGATGCAGAGTCCCTGGAGGAAGCTGCTTACTGGCTTGTTCCCAATGGTTTGCTTAGCCTGCTTTCTTGTAGGACCTAGAACCCCCAGCCCAGGGATGATACTACCCTCAATGGATTGGGCTCTCCCCCATCAATCCCTCTGGATCTTTTGGAGGTATTTACTCAAATGAGGTTGTTTTCTTTCAGATAACTCTAGCTTGCGTCAGTTCACACCAAACTAGCATGGCCCCTTTTTATTTCTTAGCTACCATAATTCCTTAAATTGTCTTCTCCACTCTTATTGTCTGTGTTTGAATGTTACTTATGTGTGTTCTGCAGATCATTGCATAGGTAAGTTTTCTGTCACTTCCTATACTACATATTTCTTTATAGATGTGTGAACGAGAAGTGTTTGTCATTCTCTCCCCTCTCCTGTTACCAGGTGAGTATGGAGGGTTATTCTTGGGTCTGTGACTCAAGCATTTCCCTCGCCTAAGGAGTTGGTTTAGGACAGACAATGTGAGCTGGCAGGATGGCTCAGCAGATAAGCCAGCTACTGCTAAACTGAAGTGCTTGAGATCCCCAGGCCCCACACACGGTAGCAAAAGTAAATTGACTTTTCCAAGTTGTCTTCTGACCTCTAAGTGTTCACTATGGCACTTATGTGCACACTAGGTTGCACAATCACAAACATATACACACTGAATGATTGTAAAATATGTAATAAAAATAAAAAGCCACTTAGAATATAATTTTATCAGACTTTATTCTAACGCAAGACATTTTGCAAGAGTCAAAGAAAGACAAGCCTTCTGTTTTTCTTAGGGGTTAAAAGAAAATGAATTCTTCTTTTAACCAGTTGGCATGTTGGCATGTTACTTACTTTGCACTAACACTAGAAAAGTATTTGGATATCTAGAGAAGGAAGAAGAAAGATATGCTTTGCCACAATAAGAGATCTAAGAATATGTCCCCTTTATAAAATATAAGACTGGAAAAATTGGAATGGGCCTATCATTCAAACAGCAGAACCAGTTTGCAAGCCAATTTTTGAGTTTTTGGATTTGTAAAACAATAATTCTCTTATGTGAGCACTCTAGCACTGGCATGCTGCTGCTGGAACTTACAAGACTCCCTACCGATGTGTAGCTCATGCTTTGAGCCTGAAGACTTTTGAGAGTCCTGACGGCATTACATTATAGAGCAATTGGTCATTAATTCTGCCTTCATTTTCCTATCTGAAAATTGGAGGCAGCTTCTGTTTACTAGCATCGGTCTACCAGCGGAAAAAGACTGCAGTGCTCCTGGCCCACAAAGGGCTCAGCAAATGTTAGCTGCTATTAGCAGTTGTGATCAATCTCAATCAACTTAAAAGGCCTAATGTTTTACATTTTTATATATTCAATTATCTTAGTACATCTCAAGTATGCCACACTGATCTGAAACAATTGTTAAAATGAATACAAATATGCACATATGATGTGTATGTGTATACATTATTTTTGTATATGATAAAACATGTCTAGAAGTCATGATTCATAAAAAAAATACAATGCAATAGGCTATGTGCAGGATTATAAATTCCTCATCCTTTTTAGAGCTGTAGAATTCTGTCTTCATTTGGCAAAGGTATATCTCTTCCCATGTTTTTACCAGCAGCCCTTCCCCTATGGAAAGGTTATGTCAGCTGATATTACTTTCTTATTAATTTCTGGTCACTCATTTTATGTAATTCATACTAGCTCCTCCTTTGAGTAAAATCTAAAAGAAGAAGAAGATGGGAGCACTAGAAAGTGCTCCTAGTTGTACTCTTTCCTTGACTTTCACAGCTGGAGTCGGAAGAGCAGGAACCATGTCCCCACCATGTTTAGAACCATTTGAAATGAGGACAGGTTCTTAAAATTTTTATGTAAAACTGAGAGAGCCAACTTTGACATTCAGATCTTATTGGTAATGCAACAAACACAAGTTCAATCCTTCTATTTCCAAAGAAGTGGAATGGCAGATTGTTGGTGGCAGATAGACATCAGTAAATGGAAAGCAGGATCATAAGTGCCAAGGGGCAGGTGGTAGACTGTACAATCGAGAGCCAGGACCTGCTAAGTATTTCTCATTCTGAGCTGAGAATGAGGACAAGATGCCGGGGACTGAACTCTAGGTTGATCTGATAGCTTGTCAGCCAATGATGTAGCATTTTTATCACACAGACTGACAAATTTTGCAGGATCAGGAAATAGCTTGTTTTGAGGTGTGTAGATGTCTCTGTATGTCTTGTAAACAATCAGGGGTTGGGGGATAGAACAACAAAGGGCAAGTTTGCAGATCACAGCCCAAGATGATTGCCTGACAGGTCTGTGCCAACTCTACTGGCAAACAAATAAAAACGAGCCATCCCCATCCTCTAAGGACTCTGTATTTTTAAAGGGGGATAATAAATGCAAAGCTGTGCAAAGCCTGGCTTGGGGAAATGTGAAATCCATCTCCCATCATTTGCATAACATAATCAGCAGTGCTCTGCTAATCAGGCTAGAGAAGGCAGTTGGAACATGTGTTCCATGAAGAGGTCCTGGAGCGGGACCCAAAGTGCATGCTACACCTTCCAGGGCTTTACCTCTTGGTGACCAGCACTGGCCTTGACATTCTTCCTCTGTGGATTACAAACAATTCTCACTGGCTGGTTTACAAGAAGGGAGGACCATTCCAGTCCAATGTCTATCGGCATCACCTGCTCCTGGCTTTTCAAAGAGATTGGAATGTGTCCAACTCAGAGCTGTGTGCATCGAGACATGAGCATGTCACACTGTTTCTCGTTTCGTGCATGCATGCCTCACTTATTTTGCAGAGATGCAACTCCAGCCATTTTAGAAGGTGTCCTGAGACCATGCTAATTCACATCATTGGAATTCTACAGCAGGAACTGAGACTAGGCCCACTTTGTAATAATGTTTCCATGGCAATCAGATACTTGACATTTTATTTAAACCATCAATCTAGAACGACTCTGCAGCCTAGAGAGGAAGGTTGGACCCCAAGATTTCACTTCGGGAACCAATACTAACTCAATAGGTAAGGAGCATAATTAACTTTCTGCATTTTAGAATTCCAGTCCCAGCGGGTGCTAATACATCACAAAATATGAGCTCACTCCAATTGCTCCCTTTGGGGCTTCCTTCTGTTACTTACATTCAAAATAGATTTCAAGGGATGGGCCTCAGAAGGTGTTTCCCCTCCCCCTTGCCAGTGCCCTCCATACCAGCCAGGCCAAGCATTTCAAAAATCATAGAGTCAATTCAAGCTGCACACGATTAAAAGATGGAAATATTCCCCATGGACACTGGGCAATTTATTTGTGAAAAAGATTTAATGAAAAATTTCAAAGCAGACAGTGCTCTACAAAGAAAGCTCATTTGTGAATCTCTGTGTTCTCTCTGCTGCCCCGAGAGCATCTGAGGGAGGAGGGAGTCAGGGCTTGTAGCTATTGCCAATGTATCACATGTGAATTACTCAAGAAAGGAAAAATCTTAGGCACGCTGTTTATAGATGGCTAGCCCATAGAAAGGGCTGTGCCTCACCCAACAGGGAAAGAGGCTTTTTGCCCGAAGTCTCCATGTGGTCACTTCCGGTTCCCATGCAGCAGGCATATGCATTGAATAGTACCTCAAGACAAAGCCATCAACTTTCTCTGTTTCAAGGTCTGTGCTTTTTCACCACTGCAAAACGACCTTCTTTCAACTACCCGTCCTTCAGCTCTTAGATACCAGCTCATACAAAACCCCACATTAATAGGATAATGGGCAATAAAGGATAATAAAATTCAGTTTCCTGGGACATTTAAACTACTTAGTAAGATGCAACTGAATTCATTTTTTTTCCTAGCTGCCTGACCTTGAGGAAATGATTTAACTACTTGGGCCTTGGGCATCTCATATGTAATTTGTAATACTACTACTACTACTGCTGCTACTACTACTACTACTACTACTAATAATAATAATAATAATTTTACACTCAAGAGGTTCAGTGTTTGTCTGTACAATAAAGAAGATTATACATATAAAACTCTTAATGTATTTAAAACACGGGCTACCATTTGTAACAGAGGAAACACACTGTAAACAACTTAATTCAAATAACCTTCCACAGAGAATTGAAAGGACTCTTCAAACAGGAGAAAAGGCTGGTTGGGGTGGCCCTTTAGAAATCATACAACTGCATTAAAAAATAAAAGTGCTATCCCTAATCCATTGTAATGTCAACCAATCATGTAGTGTTTTATTTAGGAATGTACAAACTTTTTTAATGTTGATATGGAGATGCAAACAATCTCAAATGACCACAGAAATATGTAATTAAAAAAAAGGTTGGCTGTCTTTTAAAAAATTAATACATATTTATATCTGTTTGCACTTACACACATATTTATACTATTTTATGTGTACATACATACAAGTAAGTGTGTGATGTGTATGCATGCATATCACAGAAGACAACACGTTTGAGTTTGCTCTTTCCTTTTTCATATAGGTACAGGAGACAAAATTTAGATCCTCAGGAAGCAAGTACCCTTACACACTGAGTCATTTCACTGGGTCAGATTTAGATATTATGATTTTTAAAATTTATCATAATGTTATAGTAATAACCAAGACTAGTACCAACAGTAGAATTAACGTAAAAATCAATGATGCAGATACAAAAGAGATCAATTCACAACTGGAGAGCATTTGTTTTTTTTTTTGGACAAAGGAAAAAAATACTAAAGCATTTGGTAAAGGAAATACTTTCAGCAAAACAAAACTGTAACAGTACCCAGGACCTTAGCACAACTAATGCATGATGAAAATGTTGTTCACACCCTGCAGCTCAGCATACTACAAAAACAAAAACAGAGACGGAATCCATCAAATCCATAGTTTTGGGAATGTCCCTAAATGTACTAACCTTGCTTTTTGGCTTCTGTAATTGTGCTTCTGGCTAATTGTTCTTGCTCACTGAGTATGTCTCAGCCCAGGATGTGGTGTTTATGCTTAAAAGACCACCAGGACATAGACTTGAGTCTGTACTTGAGTCCCCCAAACCAAGTGTAGTCACTGGTCAACTAATAAAAACTTTCTCTTGGCTTGACTCTGTGTCCAAGTAGTTTTCTCTGATAGATACCTCACTGTCTTAGTAAGGGTTTCTACTCCTGCACAAACATCCTGACCAAGAAGCAAGTTGGGGAGGAAAGGGTTTATTCAGCTTATGCTTTCACATTGCTGTTCGTCACCAAAGGAAGTCAGGACTGGAACTCAAGCAGACCAGGAAGCAGGAGCTGATGCAGATACTATGGAAGGGTGTTACCTACTGGCTTACTTCCCCTGGCTTACTCAATTGGCTTTCTTTTAGAAGCCAAGACCACCAGTCCAGGGACGGCACCACCCACAGTGGGCTGGGTCCTCCCCCCTTGATAACTAATTGAGAAAATGCCTTACAGCTGGGTCTCATGAAGGCATTTCCACAACTGAGGCCTCTTTTTCTGTGATAACTCCAGCTTGTGTCAAGTTGACACACAAAAGTAGCCAGTACACTCACAATAAAACAAACCACAAAAAAGAATCTTGATTTCTTCCTACACCATCCACAAAAAATTAGCTCAGAATGGAGTATGTCCAAAATAGCCTTGGAAGACTATCTTTATTGACTGGAGTTCAACAAAGATTTCTGTCATCACAGAAACTAGCAGCAATGAAAAGACAATAAACTTGATTATAATAACAGTATACAATATTGTTTATAAACAATTTATTACTGTTTTTACAAAACTATATCAGAAGAATATGAAAGCAGAATGGAAATATAGCCCAGTTGATAGAGCGACTGTCTAGCATACAGGAAGTCCTGGAGTAGATGTCTAACATCACATAAACTGGGTATGAGATTCGTGCTTCAGAAGTTGGACGTAGGAGGATCAGAAAATCAAAGTCCTCCACTACTCATTAAGTCTAAGACCAGCTGTGTGATACGTACAACCTCAAGGCAGGAGCTTGAAATAAAATTCTGTTTTCTAGCTTGTTTCCAGGCTTACCTTCATCTGGCTACCTTTCTTATATAGGTATACCTTTCTTATATGCCCTTACATAGTACAGGTCCATATTGCCCAGAGGTGGCACTACCCACAATAAAATGGATCCTCCCACATTAATCAACAATCAAGAAAATGCTAGACTAACTAATCTGATGGAGGCAATTCCTAAATTGTAGCTCCCCCTTCCCAGATATCATTAGGTCTCTGTCAAGTAGACAGTTGACCATGGCATTTAATCCTCGGCAACTTTGACATTCAAACACAATACTTTAAACCACAACCTTCCCTTTCTGATTTGTCCCCAAGATCTCACATTAAAGTGATATTTTTAAATACAGAACAACTTTAAATCCCCAACAGTCTAGAGTCTTCAGACTCTAACACTTTAACAGGTCAATGTCTCTTAAACCATCAAAGTCTCTTAACTTTGGGCATTCAAAAAATCGAAACCAAGTCATAAATTCTTCTATTCCAAGAAAGGGGAAAGAGCACACTCATAATCAGATCAGATCCAAAACCTAAATCCTACAGAATAAAAAGCTCAGTGTTCAAACTCTGGACTTCAGTGGGCTCTGCCCATTCCACTTCTTTGCTTCTGCCAGGCAAAGTTATACTCTTCAGCTGTTGAACTTGGTGGCTATTCTACAGTCCTACAATTCTGAGTCTCTACTGTCACCAATGGCTGCTCCTAGCCTTCCCTCAGTCCTGTTACAGTGTCAGGGCTTAGTAGCTCGCCAGGACACTCTCAGTCTTGGATAATTTATACCTTCAATATCAGAACTACATGTGAAACTCTCACACATTGGTAATAGTAATCTGCCAGCTTGAGCTGCCTTTCCTCACTACTTTCCCCTTACCCAGACTACACTGTCTATGGGGTGACTGTGAGGAAATTCTGATCTCTTATCAATCACAGGTTATATTTTAGCCCCAGTTAGTCAGCATCCATTGCCCCAGCAAAGTAAAGGTTTCACTTCCATATATTTTTTTCTTAATCTAAAATATCATATGAAAAGCCCTAAAAGAATGTTTGTTTCTTTTTGAAACATTACAAGCCAGGCTGTTGTTGTCCTCATTTTTCTAGTATTTTCTTACATTTTCACACAGTTATTTAATTCGGAGAACTCAATGATTTTTCCAGGCTTCACACTCCTTTCACAATCCTCCCCCAAAGAGCATAGTCAGGCATGCCAGAGCAATGCTGAGCTTCCTTGGCACCACTTTATGTTCTAGTTAGCTCTCCCTCATAACAAATAGCTCTGATCAAAAGTAATCTGAGGCCAAAGGGTTTCTTTTATTTCACAAGTTACAGTCTATTACGAAGGGAGCCCAAAGGAAGAACTTAAGGCAGGAGCTGAAGCCAAAACCACAAAGAATGTTTCTTCTAGGTCTTCCAGGTTTGTGTTCAGCTATGTTTTCATTATCAAGCACAGGCCTACCTTCCTAGAAGTGGCACACTCCCTGGTGGGCTGGCACCGTCAACATCTGTCAGTACTGGAGAAAATGCCTTAAAGACATACCCTCAGGCCAACCTGATGATAGCAATTCTCCGCTGGGATTCCCTCTTTCCAGGTGTCTCTAGCTTTGTTCCAAGTTGGCGTCTTACTCTGACAAAGACCACTGAAAGTAGGCCTCAATGAAATCTTCCTTTGGCTCTGACTGGAGATATCCCACTATGCTCTGCTCCAAAAATGAAAACATTGAATACCGTTGTCTCCTCTCTAAAAATTGTTCTAACTGGATCTATCAGTCTCTTGTCGCAGAGATCACTGCTCAGCACGGTGATTTACTTAATGCTATGCTAAGGAGATTGGAGGAGTAGTCATTCCTGTAATGAGATCTCCTTCCCTTATAAAGATATTCTTGAAGGTTTCTATCCATTTCAGAAATCCTGTTCTTGGTGCACTTGCTAAGGAAGCGGGAAGCCACAGTCACACTCATGCAACCCTGTTAAGTCTGCTTGGTTCCCTGAATCTTTCCTCACAACAGTATAACTTCCTGTTTCATCTTCTCTATTTCTTTCAGATTTTGGCCTAACCATCCTTTCCCAGTACTTTGTATTTTCTCACTATTTCTGTGAAGGAACCGTGCTTTCACCATCTAGCTGCTTTCTCACCTTCACTCCTGAACATGGCAGCCTAACTCAACAATATGGCTCATTCTCTCCCTTTCTGTCTTCCAGGAAGGAACAGATATTTACAGATTATCTGTCCTGTTTTCTTTCCTTCTTTCTTTTCTTTTTTTTTCTTTTTCTTTTTGCTCTCAAACTCTAATAAAATAGTCTTCTGGCTTTCTTCGGAGTTTGCCCTCAAATTCTTTTATTAACAAGACTATGAACATAAAAAGGAGACCCCATATAATCTGGTAACATATAACAATAATACAGGGACTTCTGAACATTTAGAATAAAGGTTGCTATATAAATAAATTGTACTCAATAATAAAACACATTTTAAAAACAGGAAATGAAAACAGTATTTGAAAAACAACACTTGACAAGGGTAGTTGGTGGTGGTGAGGGTAATAGTGGTGAGGGGGCAACCTTTTGAAGGATACATAATGGCCAATATAGACAAAAATTATTCGGTATCTCTAGTTACCACGGAAATGAAAATTAAAGCCACATCGAGATATCTCTTACTGTCCAAAATATCATTTACTGGCTAAAATGAGAAAGACTAGGGACAGAAGTTTACAAGGTTATTAGGAAATTCAAGTAGGAAAATGGAATTTTGTCTTCAGATTCGAAGAATGTTTTGGATGTTTCAGATACTAAACACATATCCTGTAACTCAATATTATTTATAATGCACAATCCCCTCCTACATATTCACACAGGAAAATGAAAGCTATATCTATAAAAATACATTTACTTAGATGAATGCTCATAGAAACTTTACTCTTACTCACAAACTAAGAACATTCCTCCTACCCTTCGACAGCAGAATATATTTCAGAATAAAACAATTATAATATACTCACACAATGGAGTATTTATATATAAAAAGACACTAAATAAGTCAGATTGCATAACTGTCTATTCATTTCAAGTGTTATTCCCTTTCCCGGTTTCCGGGCAAACATCCCCCTCCCCCCTCCCCTTCATTATGGGTGTCCCCCTCCCAACCCTCCCCCCATTGCCGCCCGCCCCCCATAGTCTAGTTCACTGGGGGTTCAGTCTTAGCAGGACCCAGGGCTTCCCCTTCCACTGGTGCTCTTACTAGGATATTCATTGCTACCTATGGGGTCAGAGTCCAGGGTCAGTCCATGTATAGTATTTAGGTAGTGGCTTAGTCCCTGGAAGCTCTGGTTGCTTGACATTGTTGTACTTTTGGGGTCTCGAGCCCCTTCAAGCTCTTCCAGTTCTTTCTCTGATTCCTTCAGTGGGGGACCTATTCTCAGTTCAGTGGTTTGCTGCTGGCATTCGCCTCTGTATTTGCTGTATTCTGGCTGTGTCTCTCAGGAGCGATCTACATCCGGCTCCTGTCGGTCTGCACTTCTTTGCTTCATCCATCTTGTCCAATTGGGTGGCTGTATATGTGTGGGCCACCTGTGGGGCAGGCTCTGAATGGGTGTTCCTTCAGTCTCTGTTTTAATCTTTGCCTCTCCCTTCCCAGCCAAGGGTATTCTTTTTCCTCATTTAAAGAAGGAGTGAAGCATTCACATTTTGATCATCCGTCTTGAGTTTCGTTTGTTCTAGGGATCTAGGGTAATTCAAGCATTTGGGCTAATAGCCACTTATCAATGAGTGCATACCATGTATGTCTTTCTGTGATTGGGTTAGCTCACTCAGGATGATATTTTCCAGTTCCAACCATTTGCCTACGAATTTCATAAACTCGTTGTTTTTGATAGCTGAGTAATATTCCATTGTGTAGATGTACCACATTTTCTGTATCCATTCCTCTGTTGAAGGGCATCTGGGTTCTTTCCATTTTCTGGCTATTATAAATAAGGCTGCGATGAACATAGTGGAGCACGTGTCTCTTTTATATGTTGAGGCATCATTTGGGTATATGCCCAAGAGAGGTATAGCTGGATCCTCAGGCAGTTCAATGTCCAATTTTCTGAGGAACCTCCAGACTGATTTCCAGAATGGTTTTACCAGTCTGCAATCCCACCAACAATGGAGGAGTGTTCCTCTTTCTCCACATCCTCGCCAGCATCTGCTGTCACCTGAGTTTTTGATCTTAGCCATTCTCACTGGTGTGAGGTGAAATCTCAGGGTTGTTTTGATTTGCATTTCCCTTATGACTAAAGATGTTGAACATTTCTTTAGGTGTTTCTCAGCCATTTGGCATTCCTCAGCTGTGAATTCTTTGTTTAGCTCTGAACCCCATTTTTTAATAGGGTTATTTGTTTCCCTGCGGTCTAACTTCTTGAGTTCTTTGTATATTTTGGATATAAGGCCTCTATCTGTTGTAGGATTGGTAAAGATGTTTTCCCAATCTGTTGGTTGCCGTTTTGTCCTAACCACAGTGTCCTTTGCCTTACAGAAGCTTTGCAGTTTTATGAGATCCCATTTGTCGATTCTTGATCTTAGAGCATAAGCCATTGGTGTTTTGTTCAGGAAATTTTTTCCAGTGCCCATGTGTTCCAGATGCTTCCCTAGTTTTTCTTCTATTAGTTTGAGTGTGTCTGGTTTGATGTGGAGGTCCTTGATCCACTTGGACTTAAGCTTTGTACAGGGTGATAAGGATGGATCGATCTGCATTCTTCTACATGTTGCCCTCCAGTTGAACCAGCACCATTTGCTGAAAATGCTCTCTTTTTTCCATTGGATAGTTTTGGCTCCTTTGTCAAAAATCAAGTGACCATAGGTGTGTGGGTTCATTTCGGGGTCTTCAATTCTATTCCATTGGTCTATCTGTCTGTCTCTGTACCAATACCATGCAGTTTTTATCACTATTGCTCTGTAATACTGCTTGAGTTCAGGGATAGTGATTCCCCCTGAAGTCCTTTTATTGTTGAGGATAGCTTTAGCTATCCTGGGTTTTTTGTTATTCCAGATGAATTTGCAAATTGTTCTGTCTAACTCTTTGAAGAATTGGATTGGTATTTTGATGGGGATTGCATTGAATCTGTAGATTGCTTTTGGTAAAATGGCCATTTTTACTATATTAATCCTGCCAATCCATGAGCATGGGAGATCTTTCCATCTTCTGAGGTCTTCTTCAATTTCTTTCCTCAGTGTCTTGAAGTTCTTATTGTACAGATCTTTTACTTGCTTGGTTAAAGTCACACCGAGGTACTTTATGTTATTTGGGTCTATTATGAAGGGTGTCGTTTCCCTAATTTCTTTCTCGGCTTGTTTCTCTTTTGTATACAGGAAGGCAACTGATTTATTTGAGTTAATTTTATACCCAGCCACTTTGCTGAAGTTGTTTATCAGCTTTAGTAGTTCTCTGGTGGAACTTTTGGGATCACTTAAATATACTATCATGTCATCTGCAAATAGTGATATTTTGACCTCTTCTTTTCCGATCTGTATCCCCTTGATCTCCTTTTGTTGTCTGATTGCTCTGGCTAGAACTTCAAGAACTATATTGAATAAGTAGGGAGAGAGTGGGCAGCCTTGTCTAGTCCCTGATTTTAGTGGGATTGCTTCAAGTTTCTCTCCATTTAGTTTAATGATAGCAACTGGTTTGCTGTATATGGCTTTTACTATGTTTAGGTATGGGCCTTGAATTCCTATTCTTTCCAGGACTTTTATCATGAAGGGGTGTTGAATTTTGTCAAATGCTTTCTCCGCATCTAATGAAATGATCATGTGGTTCTGTTCTTTCAGTTTGTTTATATAATGGATCACGTTGATGGTTTTCCGTATATTAAAACATCCCTGCATGCCTGGGATGAAGCCTACTTGATCATGGTGGATGATTGTTTTGATGTGCTCTTGAATTCGGTTTGCCAGAATTTTATTGAGTATTTTTGCGTCGATATTCATAAGGGAAATTGGTCTGAAGTTCTCTTTCTTTGTTGTGTCTTTGTGTGGTTTAGGTATAAGAGTAATTGTGGCTTCATAGAAGGAATTCGGTAGTGCTCCATCTGTTTCAATTTTGTGGAATAGTTTGGATAATATTGGTATAAGGTCTTCTATGAAGGTTTGATAGAATTCTGAACTAAACCCGTCTGGACCTGGGCTCTTTTTGGTTGGGAGACCTTTAATGACTGCTTCTATTTCCTTAGGAGTTAAGGGGTTGTTTATCTGGTTTATCTGTTCCTGATTTAACTTCGATACCTGGTATCTGTCTAGGAAATTGTCCATTTCCTGAAGATTTTCAAGTTTTGTTGAATATAGGTTTTTATAGTAAGATCTGATGATTTTTTGAATTTCCTCTGAATCTGTAGTTATGTCTCCCTTTTCATTTCTGATTTTGTTAATTTGGACGCACTCTCTGTGTCCTTTCGTTAGTCTGGCTAAGGGTTTATCTATCTTGTTGATTTTCTCAAAGAACCAACTTTTGGTTCTGTTGATTCTTTCTATGGTCCTTTTTGTTTCTACTTAGTTGATTTCAGCTCTGAGTTTGATTATTTCCTGCCTTCTACTCCTCCTGGGTGTATTTTCTTCTTTTTGTTCTAGAGCTTTTAGGTGTGCTGTCAAGCTGGTGACATATGCTCTTTCCTGTTTCTTTCTGCAGGCACTCAGCGCTATGAGTTTTCCTCTTAGCACAGCTTTCATTGTGTCCCATGAGTTTGGGTATGTTGTATCTTCATTTTCATTAAATTCTAAAAAGTTTTTAATTTCTTTCTTTATTTCTTCCTTGACCAGGTTATCATTGAGTAGAGCATTGTTCAATTTCCACGTATATGTGGGCATTCTTCCCTTATTGTTATTGAAGACCAGTTTTAGGCCGTGGTGGTCTGATAGCACGCATGGGATTATTTCTATCTTTCTGTACCTGTTGAGGCCCGTTTTTTGACCAATTATATGGTCAATTTTGGAGAAAGTACCATGAGGAGCTGAGAAGAAGGTATATCCTTTTGCTTTAGGATAGAATGTTCTATAAATATCCGTTAAGTCCATTTGGCTCATGACTTCTCTTAGTCTGTCGACATCACTGTTTAATTTCTGTTTCCATGATCTGTCCATTGATGAGAGTGGTGTGTTGAAATCTCCCACTATTATTGTGTGAGGTGCAATGTGTGCTTTGAGCTTTAGTAAGGTTTCTTTTTCATATGTAGGTGCCCTTGTATTTGGGGCATAGATATTTAGGATTGAGAGTTCATCTTGGTGGATTTTTCCTTTGATGAATATGAAGTGTCCTTCCTTACCTTTTTTGATGACTTTTAGTTGGAAATTGATTTTATTTGATATTAGAATGGCTACTCCAGCTTGCTTCCTCTGACCATTTGCTTGGAAAGTTGTTTTCCAGCCTTTCACTCTGAGGTAGTGTCTGTCTTTGTCTCTGAGGTGTGTTTCCTGTAGGCAGCAGAATGCAGGGTCCTCGTTGTGTATCCAGTTTGTTAATCTATGTCTTTTTATTGGGGAGTTGAGGCCATTGATATTGAGAGATATTAAGGAATAGTGATTATTGCTTCCCATTATATTCATATTTGGATGTGAGGTTATGTTTGTGTGCTTTCATTCTCTTTGTTTTGTTGCCAAGACGATTAGTTTCTTGCTTCTTCTAGGGTATAGCTTGCCTCCTTATGTTGGGCTTTACCATTTATTATCCTTTGTAGTGCTGGATTTGTGGAAAGATATTGTGTAAATTTGGTTTTGTCATGGAATATCTTGGTTTCTCCATCAATGTTAATTGAGAGTTTTGCTGGATACAGTAACCTGGGCTGGCATTTGTGTTCTCTTAGGGTCTGTATAACATCAGTCCAGGATCTTCTGGCCTTCATAGTTTCTGGTGAGAAGTCTGGTGTGATTCTGATAGGTCTCCCTTTATATGTTACTTGACCTTTTTCCCTTACTGCTTTTAATATTCTTTCTTTATTTTGTGCGTTTGGTGTTTTGACAGTTATGTGATGGGAGGTGTTTCTTTTCTGGTCCAATCTATTTGGAGTTCTGTAGGCTTCTTGTATGTCTATGGGTATCTCTTTTTTTAGGTTAGGGAAGTTTTCTTCTATGATTTTGTTGAAGATATTTACTGGTCCTTTGAGCTGGGAGTCTTCACTCTCTTCTATACCTATTATCCTTAGGTTTGATCTTCTCATTGAGTCCTGGATTTCCTGTATGTTTTGGACCAGTAGCTTTTTCCGCTTTACATTATCTTTGACAGTTGAGTCAATGATTTCTATGGAATCTTCTGCTCCTGAGATTCTCTCTTCCATCTCTTGTATTCTGTTGGTGAAGCTTGTATCTACAGCTCCTTGTCTCTTCTTTTGGTTTTCTATATCCAGGGTTGTTTCCATGTGTTCTTTCTTGATTGCTTCTATTTCCATTTTTAATTCCTTCCACTGTTTGATTGTGTTTTCCTGGAATTCTTTCAGGGATTTTTGTGTCTCCTCTCTATGGGCTTCTACTTGTTTATTTATGTTTTCCTGGAATTCTTTCAGGGATTTTTGCGATTCTTTCAGGCATTTTTGCGATTCCTCTCTGTAGGCTTCTACTTGTTCTCTAAGGGAGTTCTTCACATCTTTCTTGAAGTCCTCCAGCATCATGATCAAAAATGATTTTGGAACTAGATCTTGCTTTTCTGGTGTGTTTGGATATTCCATGTTTGTTTTGATGGGAGAATTGGGCTCCGATGGTGCCATGTAGTCTTGGTTTCTGTTGCTCGGGTTCCTGCGCTTGCCTCTCGCCATCAGATTATCTCTAGTGTTACTTTGTTCTGCTATTTCTGACAGTGGCTAGACTGTCCTATAAGTCTGTGTGTCAGGAGTGCTTTAGACCTGTTTTCCTCTCTTTCAGTCAGTTATGGGGACAGAGTGTTCTGCTTTCCGGCGTGCGGTTTTTCCTCTCTACAGGTCTTCAGCTGTTCCTGTGGGCCTGTGTCTTGAGTTCACCAGGCAGCTTTCTTGCAGCAGAAAAGTTGGTCTTACCTGTGGTCCCGGGGCTCAAGTTCGCTCGTGGGGTGCTGCCCACGGGCTCTCTGCAGCGGCAGCAACCAGGAAGACCTGTGCCGCCCCTTCAGGGAGCTTCAGTGCACCAGGGTTCCAGATGGTCTTTGGCTTTTTCTTCTGGCGTCCGAGATGTGTGTGCAGAGAGCAGTCTCTTCTGGTTTCCCAGGCTTGTCTGCCTCTCTGAAGGTTCAGCTCTCCCTCCCACGGGATTTGGGTGCAGAGAGCTGTTTATCTGGTCTGTTTCCTTCTGGTTCTGGTGGTGTCTCAGGCACAGGGGTCCTGCCGCTCCTGGGCCCTCCCCCACGGGAGCCCAGAGGCCTTATACAGTTTCCTCTTGGGCCAGGGATGTGGGCAGGGGTGAGCAGTGTTGGTGGTCTCTTCCGCTCTGCAGCCTCAGGAGTGCCCACCTGACCAGGCGGTTGGGTCTCTCTCTCACAGGGTCTGGGGGCAGAGAGCTGCTGCAGGCCGGGATCCGCGGGTGTGGGACTTCCCATAACTGTCTATTCATATGAAAGTAAATGTGACTTAAGGAATAAAATATATTTTTTTGAGTCACACATTATTGGCTATTAAAGAATATACATACTGTTCTTGTGTATGGTTCATAAATGTTAGTAAAGAATCTTTACCCATTTCACCATATATAAAATTCATATTAAAAGAACTTTTAACCAAATACTTAACTAGTCAATAACATGCATGCAAAAACATCATAGATTTATTGCTCTTTACAACTTGCTTTGAATTATACCCAAAGTCAGAGATATGATATTGAAGCAAAGATATAGTATAGATAAATATGTAAAGAAAGAACCCTGAATAATCAGTAACTGTCCAGTTTGGAGGATGTACGCTTGAAATCTTTCTAAGATAAAATATATGAAGAAGAGTGTCATCCACTACTTTTACTTGCTTAGATTTCACACACACACACACACACACACACACACACACACACACACACACACACACACACTAATTAACTAATTAATTAAAATTAGAAAAAAACAAGCTGGGCAGTGGTGGTGTATATCTTTGGTCCCAGCATTTGAGAAGCAGAGGTAGGCAGATCTCTATGAGTTCGAGGCCAGCCATGTCTACAGAGCAAGTTCCAAGATAACCAGGACTACACAGTAAAGACCACTTTAAAAAAAATAGAAAAAAACAGATAACACCCCACAAACGTCAAAAAAAAAGTCAATTTATACCCTTTAAGTTTTGATACTCAGAATTTCTAAATTATAATAACTTATTTGAGAATGAATTTGAGAGATCCATTCTGCATTGTGGGTCTGCTAGTGCATTATAACCGTGGGCTGCTCCACTTTCTAGTGAGTACCAACACATTCATTACAAATGCTTATGTATTTTAGTCACGCTTCTATTTTTGGGAAGGGACACCATGATCAAGGCCACTGTTACAAAATGAAAACAATTAATTGGGATCTTGCTTACAGCTTTAGAGATTTATTACATTATCTTCATGGTAGGGAGCATGTCAGTGTGGATGGCAATGGTGCAGTAGCTAAGAGTTACATCTTGATCCACAGACCAAGACAGAAAGAGAAACACAGGATTGTCCTTGTGTAGGCTTTTGAAAATGTCAAAGCCCACCCCCAGTGACACAGTTTCTTCAACAAGGTGACATCTCATAATCTTTCTAATCCTATCAAAGAGTTCCACTCCCTGGTGACTAAACATGCAAATATATGAGCCCATGGAGACCATTCTTATTCAAACCACATTTTTTTTTTTTTGCTACAAAAGAATTCATCAGATGTCAGAGACTAAAGACAGAAACCCTATCTGGACCCCTGAATTATACTGGGTGGTCACAAAAAAATTTGCCCTGTAAGCTGAGGCTACTGGCAAAGGCAGATGAAGAACATTCCAATTGGAAAGCACAAGGTTGCATGATGGGACATACACAATTGTACAGTTCAAAGACATTGACACTGACCACAGAGCACAGCACGAAATCCTGTTCCTCGAAAACTCAGGCTGAAATGGGATCGGATGGCAGTCTGGAGGTTACAGAAGGTGTGCTTATTCTAAATGCAACGGGAAGGCTCTGAGAACTCTGACATCAGACTATATGGTGATCAGACTTGTGCTTTAAGATCACTGTCACTGTTGTCTGAGATGAATGCACCCAGAGGTTAGAGTTCCTGGGATGACCAGTTAGAGAATCCAGCTAAGAAATGGTGGCAGCCTGGCCTAAGAGGGTGGCAGGGATAGGCCATTAGTAATCCCTGACTTGGAGGCTGTGGCTGATGGGTAACTTTAGCTTCTCAGTAAGATAGATTAGACATGGATGCAGTTGCTTGACTAAATATATTTGTTCCCTGACGTTGAGAGAGAGAGAGAGAGAGAGAGAGAGAGAGAGAGAGAGAGAGAGAGAGATGCATTTTTAATGTTTTTCTGTCCTTTTGGGAAGCAGTTTGGGACACTGTATGTGACTCAACTTTGCACCCATCTTCTGAGTCACAAGTGCGGGCGGATTGTCTGATAATTTTGTTAGTGGACTGTATAATGCAATTTTTTTCTTTTTTGAAACTGAGTTTGAAAAAACGACAGGGAGAGTTTTGTAGACTAAATGAAGTGAAGCGTTAAAAAAATCAAAGCATTGTGCTGTGCATAGTAAACAGATAGGCTTTTATCTGTGGTCGTAAAATAGGAAATTCTTTTGTGTCACAAAAAGAATTTATCAGATGGCGGCGATTACCAGTGGTAGAGCAAGCAGGAATCTTTGTTTTGGTTTGTTTTATAAAAAGTACTCCAGATTGCTTGTCAGTCTGTATTAATGAAAATTCCCAGATAGCTGCTCAGTCTCGTTCCACTTTGTCCCACAGAAGCTATTGTAGGATTTCATCTTTCAAAAATAATGAAATAGAAACATCATAGCAATCTGGCCATCACATCTGTCACCACATGGTTTTCCAGGGTTAATTTGGCTCATTTGGTTAAGTTACTTGGCCAGGCCACATCCTGATATGGCTTACACATCACCCTGGCAGCACTCTACGCTAGTCTAATATATACTTGCAATTCTAGTCCTCCCTTGTAGATTTCAAAGTAGTAGTTTACAAATGGATTTTGTTTTGCTTACAACAAAAGTCTGACTGGTGTTTACGTGTAAAAAGGTGAGCTGTAGTTTTGCTTACCTTTCTACTGGGAAAAGTACCCCATATTTGACTGAAGTGAAGACGTGATGCCTTAACTGGATATGCCAGGAGAAGATATTAATCAAAGCTAGATATGCAAATTTGTTTCCATTTGATGATGGCTACTGGAGGTCTTAACAGAGGTAGAATAGCCTTTCTTCAAATAAGCCAATACCACTCTTAACACTCTTTTTTTTTTTTTTTTTCTCTTCCTAGTCTCCAGGTTAGAATCCCTTCTTATCTGTGTCCTCAGACTCATCTATGCCTCATGACAGAATTGCCATACTGTTTTGCAGGGCTCACTAAATTGTCCATCTGCACTAAACTGCCTACTTGGTGACGGTAAGGACGGCACTTCATTTGATCCTGAATCTTTTTTTTTTTTTATTTTTTTTTTATTATCTTGAGTATTTCTTATATACATTTCAAGTGTTATTCCCTTTCCCGGTTTCCGGACAGACATCACCCTCCCCCCTCCCCTTCCTTGTGGGTGTTCCCCTCCCAAACCTCCCCCCATTGCCACCCTCCCCGCATAGTCTAGTTCACTGGGGGTTCAGTCTTAGCAGGACCCAGGGCTTCCCCTTCCACTGGTGCTCTTACTAGGATATTCATTGCTACCTATGGGGACAGAGCCCAGGGTCAGTCCATGTATAGTCTTTAGGTAGTGGCTTAGTCCCTGGAAGCTCTGGTTGCTTGACATTGTTGTACTTTTGGGGTCTCGAGCACCTTCAAGCTCTTCCAGTTCTTTCTCTGATTCCTTCAACGGGGGACCTATTCTCAGTTCAGTGGTTTGCTGCTGGCATTCGCCTCTGTATTTGCTGTATTCTGGCTGTGTCTCTCAGGAGCGATCTACATCCGGCTCCTGTCGGTCTGCACTTCTTTGCTTCATCCATCTTGTCTAATTGGGTGGCTGTATATGTATGGGCCACCTGTGGGGCAGGCTCTGAATGGGTGTTCCTTCAGTCTCTGTTTTAATCTTTGCCTCTCCCTTCCCTGCCAAGGGTATTCTTTTTCCTCATTTAAAGAAGGAGTGAAGCATTCACATTTTGATCATCCGTCTTGAGTTTCGTTTGTTCTAGGGATCTAGGGTAATTCAAGCATTTGGGCTAATAGCCACTTATCAATGAGTGCATACCATGTATGTCTTTCTGTGATTGGGTTAGCTCACTCAGGATGATATTTTCCAGTTCCAACCATTTGCCTACGAATTTCATAAACTCGTTGTTTTTGATAGCTGAGTAATATTCCATTGTGTAGATGTACCACATTTTCTGTATCCATTCCTCTGTTGAAGGGCATCTGGGTTCTTTCTATTTTCTGGCTATTATAAATAAGGCTGCGATGAACATAGTGGAGCACGTGTCTCTTTTATATGTTGAGGCATCATTTGGGTATATGCCCAAGAGAGGTATGGCTGGATCCTCAGGCAGTTCAATGTCCAATTTTCTGAGGAACCTCCAGACTGATTTCCAGAATGGTTTTACCAGTCTGCAATCCCACCAACAATGGAGGAGTGTTCCTCTTTCTCCACATCCTCGCCAGCATCTGCTGTCACCTGAGTTTTTGATCTTAGCCATTCTCACTGGTGTGAGGTGAAATCTCAGGGTTGTTTTGATTTGCATTTCCCTTATGACTAAAGATGTTGAACATTTCTTTAGGTGTTTCTCAGCCATTCGGCATTCCTCAGCTGTGAATTCTTTGTTCAGCTCTGAACCCCATTTTTTAATAGGGTTATTTGTTTCCCTGCGGTCTAACTTCTTGAGTTCTTTGTATATTTTGGATATAAGGCCTCTATCTGTTATAGGATTGGTAAAGATCTTTTCCCAATCTGTTGGTTGCCGTTTTGTCCTAACCACAGTGTCCTTTGCCTTACAGAAGCTTTGCAGTGTTATGAGATCCCATTTGTCGATTCTTGATCTTAGAGCATAAGCCATTGGTGTTTTGTTCAGGAAATTTTTTCCAGTGCCCATGTGTTCCAGATGCTTCCCTAGTTTTTCTTCTATTAGTTTGAGTGTGTCTGGTTTGATGTGGAGGTCCTTGATCCACTTGGACTTAAGCTTTGTACAGGGTGATAAGCATGGATCGATCTGCATTCTTCTACATGTTGCCCTCCAGTTGAACCAGCACCATTTGCTGAAAATGCTATCCTTTTTCCATTGGATGGTTTTGGCTCCTTTGTCAAAAATCAAGTGACCATAGGTGTGTGGGTTCATTTCTGGGTCTTCAATTCTATTCCATTGGTCTATCTGTCTGTCTCTGTACCAATACCATGCAGTTTTTATCACTATTGCTCTGTAATACTGCTTGAGTTCAGGGATAGTGATTCCCCCTGAAGTCCTCTTATTGTTGAGGATAGCTTTAGCTATCCTGGGTTTTTTGTTATTCCAGATGAATTTGCAAATTGTTCTGTCTAACTCTTTGAAGAATTGGATTGGTATTTTGATGGGGATTGCTTTGAATCTGTAGATTGCTTTTGGTAAAATGGCCATTTTTACTATATTAATCCTGCCAATCCATGAGCATGGGAGATCTTTCCATCTTCTGAGGTCTTCTTCAATTTCTTTCCTCAGTGTCTTGAAGTTCTTATTGTACAGATCTTTTACTTGCTTGGTTAAAGTCACACCGAGGTACTTTATATTATTTGGGTCTATTATGAAGGGTGTCGTTTCCCTAATTTCTTTCTCGGCTTGTTTCTCTTTTGTATACAGGAAGGCAACTGATTTATTTGAGTTAATTTTATACCCAGCCACTTTGCTGAAGTTGTTTATCAGCTTTAGTAGTTCTCTGGTGGAACTTTTGGGATCACTTAAATATACTATCATGTCGTCTGCAAATAGTGATATTTTGACCTCTTCTTTTCCGATCTGTATCCCCTTGATCTCCTTTTGTTGTCTGATTGCTCTGGCTAGAACTTCAAGAACTATATTGAATAAGTAGGGAGAGAGTGGGCAGCCTTGTCTAGTCCCTGATTTTAGTGGGATTGCTTCAAGTTTCTCTCCATTTAGTTTAATGTTAGCAACTGGTTTGCTGTATATGGCTTTTACTATGTTTAGGTATGGGCCTTGAATACCTATTCTTTCCAGGACTTTTATCATGAAGGGGTGTTGAATTTTGTCAAATGCTTTCTCAGCATCTAATGAAATGATCATGTGGTTCTGTTCTTTCAGTTTGTTTATATGATGGATCACGTTGATGGTTTTCCTTATATTAAACCATCCCTGCATGCCTGGGATGAAGCCTACTTGATCATGGTGGATGATTGTTTTGATGTGCTCTTGAATTCGGGTTGCCAGAATTTTATTGAGTATTTTTGCGTCGATATTCATAAGGGAAATTGGTCTGAAGTTCTCTTTCTTTGTTGGGTCTTTGTGTGGTTTAGGTATAAGAGTAATTGTGGCTTCATAGAAGGAATTCGGTAGGGCTCCATCTGTTTCAATTTTGTGGAATAGTTTGGATAATATTGGTATAAGGTCTTCTATGAAGGTTTGATAGAATTCTGCACTAAACCCGTCTGGACCTGGGCTCTTTTTGGTTGGGAGACCTTTAATGACTGCTTCTATTTCCTTAGGAGTTATGGGGTTGTTTAACTGGTTTATCTGTTCCTGATTTAACTTCGATACCTGGTATCTGTCTAGGAAATTGTCCATTTCCTGAAGATTTTCAAATTTTGTTGAATATAGGTTTTTATAGTAAGATCTGATGATTTTTTGAATTTCCTCTGAATCTGTAGTTATGTCTCCCTTTTCATTTCTGATTTTGTTAATTTGGACGCACTCTCTTTGTCCTCTCGTTAGTCTGGCTAAGGGTTTATCTATCTTGTTGATTTTCTCAAAGAACCAACTTTTGGTTCTGTTGATTCTTTCTATGGTCCTTTTTGTTTCTACTTGGTTGATTTCAGCTCTGAGTTTGATTATTTCCTGCCTTCTACTCCTCCTGGGTGTATTTGCTTCTTTTTGTTCTAGAGCTTTTAGGTGTGCTGTCAAGCTGCTGACATATGCTCTTTCCTGTTTCTTTCTGCAGGCACTCAGCGCTATGAGTTTTCCTCTTAGCACAGCTTTCATTGTGTCCCATAAGTTTGGGTATGTTGTACCTTCATTTTCATTAAATTCTAAAAAGTTTTTAATTTCTTTCTTTATTTCTTCCTTGACCAGGTTATCATTGAGTAGAGCATTGTTCAATTTCCACGTATATGTGGGCATTCTTCCCTTATTGTTATTGAAGACCAGTTTTAGGCCGTGGTGGTCTGATAGCACGCATGGGATTATTTCTGTCTTTCTATACCTGTTGAGGCCCATTTTTTGACCAATTATATGGTCAATTTTGGAGAAAGTACCATGAGGTGCTGAGAAGGTATATCCTTTTGCTTTAGGATAGAATGTTCTATAAATATCCGTTAAGTCCATTTGGCTCATGACTTCTCTTAGTCTGTCTACGTCTCTGTTTAATTTCTGTTTCCATGATCTGTCCATTGATGAGAGTGGGGTGTTGAAATCTCCCACTATTATTGTGTGAGGTGCAATGTGTGTTTTGAGCTTTAGTAAGGTTTCTTTTACATATGTAGGTGCCCTTGTATTTGGGGCATAGATATTTAGGATTGAGAGTTCATCTTTGTGGATTTTTCCTTTGATGAATATGAAGTGTCCTTCCTTATCTTTTTTGATGACTTTTAGTTGGAAATTGATTTTATTTGATATTAGAATGGCTACTCCAGCTTGCTTCTTCTGACCATTTGCTTGGAAAATTGTTTTCCAGCCTTTCACTCTGAGGTAATGTCTGTCTTTGTCTCTGAGGTGTGTTTCCTGTAGGCAGCAGAATGCAGGGTCCTCGTTGTGTATCCAGTTTGTTAATCTATGTCTTTTTATTGGGGAGTTGAGGCCATTGATATTGAGAGATATTAAGGAATAGTGATTATTGCTTCCCGTTATATTCATATTTGGAAGTGAGGTTATGTTTGTGTGCTTTCATTCTCTTTGTTTTGTTGCCAAGATGATTAGTTTCTTGCTTCTAGGGTATAGCTTGCCTCCTTATGTTGGGCTTTACCCTTTATTATCCTTTGTAGTGCTGGACTTGTAGAAAGATATTGTTTAAATTTGTTTTTGTCATGGAATATCTTGGTTTCTCCATCTATGTTAATTGAGAGTTTTGCAGGATACAGTAACCTGGGCTGGCATTTGTGTTCTCTTAGGGTCTGTATGACATCTGTCCAGGATCTTCTGGCCTTCATAGTTTCTGGCGAAAAGTCTGGTGTGATTCTGATAGGTCTCCCTTTATATGTTACTTGACCTTTTTCCCTTACTGCTTTTAATATTCTTTCTTTATTTTGTGCGTTTGGTGTTTTGACAATTATGTGACGGGAGGTGTTTCTTTTCTGGTCCAATCTATTTGGAGTTCTGTAGGCTTCTTGTATGCCTATGGGTATCTCTTTTTTTAGGTTAGGGAAGTTTTCTTCTATGATTTTGTTGAAGATATTTACTGGTCCTTTGAGCTGGGAGTCTTCACTCTCTTCTATACCTATTATCCTTAGGTTTGATCTTCTCATTGAGTCCTCGATTTCCTGTATGTTTTGGACCAGTAGCTTTTTCCGCTTTACATTATCTTTGACAGTTGAGTCAATGATTTCTATGGAATCTTCTGCTCCCGAGATTCTCTCTTTCATCTCTTGAATTCTGTTGGTGAAGCTTGTATCTACAGCTCCTTGTCTTTTCTTTTGATTTTCTATGTCCAGGGTTGTTTCCATGTGTTCTTTCTTGATTGCTTCTATTTCCATTTTTAATTCCTTCAACTGTTTGATTGTGTTTTCCTGGAATTCTTTCAGGGATTTTTGCGATTCCTCTCTGTAGGCTTCTACTTGTTCTCTAAGGGAGTTCTTTATGTCTTTCTTGAAGTCCTCCAGCATCATGATCAAATATGATTTTGAAACTAGGTCTTGCTTTTCTGGTGTGTTTGGATATTCCGTGTTTGCTTTGGTGGGAGAATTGGGCTCCGATGATGCCATGTAGTCTTGGTTTCTGTTGCTTGGGTTCCTACGCTTGCCTCTCGCCATCAGATTATCTCTAGTGTTACTTTGTTCTGCTATTTCTGACAGTGGCTAGACTGTCCTATAACCTGTGTGTCAGGAGTGCTGTAGACCTGTTTTCCTGTTTTCTTTCAGCCAGTTATGGGGACAGAGTGTTCTGCTTTCGGGCGTGTAGTTTTTCCTCTCTACAGGTCTTCAGCTGTTCCTGTGGGCCTGTGTCTTGAGTTCACCAGGCAGGTTTCTTGCAGGGGAAAAGTTGGTCCTACCTGTGGTTCCAAGGCTCAAGTTTGCTCGTGGGGTACTGCCTAAGTCCTCTCTGCTGTGGCAGCAACCGGGAAAATCTGTGCCGCTCCTTCCGGGAGCCTCCGTGTACCAGGGTTTCAGATGACGTTTGGTGTTTTCCTCTGGCGCCTGGATGTGCACAGAGTGCAGTCTCTTCTGGTTTCCCAGGCATGTCCGCCTGTCTGAAGGTTCAGCTCTCCCTCCCATGGGATTTGGTTGCAGAGAACTGTTTATCCGGTCTGTTTCCTTCAGGTTCCGGCAGTGTCTCAGGCGCAGGGGTCCTGCCGCTCCCGGGCCCTCCCCTATGGGAACCCAGAGGCCTTATACAGTTGCCTCTTGGGCCAGGGATGTGGGCAGGGGTGGGCAGTGTCGGTGGTCTCCTCCGCTCTGCAGCCTCAGGAGTGCCCACCTGATCAGGCGGTGAGGTCTCTCTCCCACGGGGTTTGGGAGCAGAGAGCTGCTGCGGTCCGGGATCCGCCGGTGTGGGACTTCCGGTAAACGCACTCTTAACACTCTTAAATAGAATCAATCCATGTTGTGGCTGGCAAGATGGCTCAGCCATTAAGAGCACTTGTGGCCCTTGCTAAGGACAGGGGTTCAGTTCCCACATGGCAGATGTTACAACCATCTGCAAGTCATGTTCTCAGCGATCCAACATATCCTTCTGACCTCTTTGGGCAACAGATATGCACCTGGCACACATAAATACATGCCAGCAAACAAACATAAAATGAAATAAAGTCTTATTTTAACAACAAACACAGTCATGTCTGTGTGTCCTATGACATTATGCCTTTCTGTTGCTTCCCATGGGCTCAGTGTACTTGAATACAAAGCACTACACCAAATCTGAATCAGGCAATGTCTATGAGCAAAAAAGAAGGTTACTGAGTCCTGGTTTTTATTTCTTTGTTTTGCTTTGCTTTGTTTTGGAATAGCTGGGCTTGCATTGGTGACCCTTTTTGAGAAGGACCTGTGTAACAGTGCTGTTTCTACAGCCCCACCTGATAGATTTCCTCTGAAACATCTTCTCTCATCTGCTTGTCCTTGCAACCAGAGTCTCATACTTCGAGTGGTTTATCCGAGTGTTCAGGGAGAAGCTTGCACAGTACCAGCAAAAGTCTTCAGTTTCTTATTTCCTGGAAGATTAGGTGAGGCAGCAAAGGTCACTCCCATTATGCCAGTCTTCAAGAAAACTGCAAAATTAAGAATGATCCAGTTCTTTCAAGCAAGACTTTGGGGACTGTCATTTTTAACCTGAGTTGAAAACACAGGGGTTTGAAGACCTTTTTGGTAACCTTTTAAACTGAAGTCAAAAGGTTCAAAAAGAATGGAAAGTCTATGAAATATATACTAAAGCTAGAAACCACAGTGAGAGAAGCAAGTAATATGTGATTTGGGGTAGATGCTTTTGACGTGTTCATTGATCTCCATGACTTGCAGAGTGCTGATAGCTCTCTGGCCTCAGGGTGAGGCCGCTTGCCAGCTTCCAGATCAAAGGCACGCCTAGGTGCTGAATCCCTGGCGTGCTCCCAAGCAAAAGTGCCTGGGGCCACATTTGCTAATTACAGGTTGTGTTCTGCTGTTTCCAAACAGGGTGAAAGCGACAGAAGTTGAACTGTGAATAATTACACACTTGAATAAGTATGTGATTAGCATTATTTGTTGTGGTTGGGTCTGGAGTGATGGAACAAGAATGGAGTGATTGCATTATTTACAGCTTAATTGTAGACAAGTAATTACTTATGTACACGCCTGGTGTGGGGTCAGAGAGGACTCTAGGAAGAATGCAGATGATCTGAAATCCAACTTTCCAAGCCTGTCACTTGTGCTCACTCCCTTAGAGCCTGATAAAGAGAATCCACTGAGCATTTCTTGAATGAAATGCTTTGGAATGTTAAATATCTTGTTCAGTCTAAGCAAAGAAGAAGCAGAGTTTTTTTTTTTTTTTTAAAGCTTCTGCTTGGAAAGCAATAAATCACAAATGCCACCTAGTGGTCCTCAGTATCCACTGGTTGCAACATTCTTTCAGATAGTCATAGTTCAGTTAGGCTGAGGATTTGTCTAGTGGGGGAGGGGAGGTGTTCCAATTGTGGGACTTGAGTTGAATGGAGCAGAAAAATTCATCTCCTGTCCTCTGGCCTTCCTTTTACTTCTGCAGTTTTACCAGAGAATCAGTCCCAAGATTACCTGCTTTACTGGCTGGTGGAAATGTTACTCAAATCACTTAGTCCTTTTTATCGTTGCCTAAGAGACTGAAATGCCTGATGAGGAGGCCGACCACAGCAGCCTCTTGCTTGGGACCAGGCTCTTGGCTGACACTTCCCATTCACCAGGTGGTTGAAAGCCACTTTCCTCATTACTGCTCTCCTGGTTTCGAGGGTTCCTGTCTGGATTTGCATCTGGACGAATCCCGTTGCCTCAAATTCTCCCAGAGAGTGAGCTTGTTTGATAAATGCTTTGGGAAGGGAAAGGTAGAGAAAATGAATTGCTTGTTAAGCCTTCTTTAGTTTCACTCTGCTGCTCCCATGAGCATGCTTTGTGCTTTTTGTTAAATAATAAATAAACAAGTCCATGTTTCTCCAGCCCTGAACATTGTACAAGGAAAATTCCTTGAACAGGGCCCAGAAAATATGGCTGTAAAGCAAACTATATTTAAGTGGAGATGTAAACAGGCCTGTTGTGTGGCTCTGTGCAGATGCAGCCTTCTGCAATAGCCGGAAACCCTGCTTCTCTCTCCAGCACACCAGGAAAAACAGTAAGTGATCTGGTCCTGGTGGCCCAGGCTTAAGTATGGGGGTGGCTGCCTTCTACTTGAGAGGTTTCTAATTTCATATAGGATTGTCTTTTCCTACTTAGGCCCCTTTCACTCTGCATTGAGAATTTTCAGAAAACCATCTATGCTATGTCTTTACAGGGCATTCTGCTGCAAATAGCTAATTCTACTTCACCCCAGACAGCCTTCTTTGTGGCTAGATTTTTTTTGCCCACTCTTAGCTACGACCACCCTTCAGAATATATTCACTGAGGTCAGCCTCTTCTTTTTCCCGATTCCACCATTTATTGATATGTTACAAGAACTCTTTCTCTCAGTCAGAGACATCCCTCCTTGGGTTATATTTCTTTCTTTACCCATATCATGCCCTTACTTTTGCAACGACCTGAGAGACGGTGATGCTTCCAGTGTGACTTGTGTGCCATGAAGAGCCAGTTTTTCAGGGACACTATTGGAATAAAAACACCTTTTTGTTGTTTTTGGTTTTGTTTTCAAAATTAGAGGCACCCTGACCCTCTGGGAAGAGATATCACTCAGGTTCTCATTCTTACTTGTGATTGCTTTCTCCTTCTGTGAAGCTTTTCTATTAAATTCCTACTGACGACAACCTAGCCATCTGATTCTAAGGAAATCGAGTGCCCCTGGGAAAGCAGAGGGGCTAGGTGCCAACTTCTGCCTGTTCCCAGATGGACACAAACCCTGTCTCTGTCCACGGAGGAAAGCATCTCACTCTAAAAGATGGGGAATTTTCCCAGCTTATCTTTTCTGTCTGCTAAGGACTATCTCTTTCTCAGATCTACCTGATACAACAGCCATATTCTCAAGCCTCCTAATGAGATAGAAAAGACTCTTGTAATTAACTACTTTTTAATTTCCTTCCATTCAATACTCTGAATTGTTTCCTGGTGGTATTTGTTTTGAAACATCTAAAATGGGCTGAATGTTTTGAATACCAGAGATTGGCCAAATATTGATAAGCTGTTATGGACATATCAGTATGAAACAGAAAGTTTCAGGAGTTGGGAGGTAGAAGCAGGAGGAAAATGAGTGTGAGGACAACCTAAGCTGCATAGCAAGATTCTGTCTCAAAAAACAAGTAGGCTGGAGAGATGGCTTAGTGGTTAAGAGCACCGATTGCTCTTCCAGAGGTCCAAAGTTCAATTCCCAGCAACCACATGGTGTCTCACAACCATTTATAATGAGATCCAAAGCCCTCTTCTGGTGTGTTTGAAGACAGTAACAGTGTATTCACATGCATAAAATAAATACTTCTTAAAAAACAAACAAGCAGAAACAAAAACAAAAAAACAAAAGTCCCCAAAACTTAACAAAATTCAGGACTGGTGCTGGAACTCAGTGGTTGTTGATCACCTATGATATATATGGCCTTAAATTTGTTAGGAAAACTAGAAAGAAGAGCTCACAGGAAGAAAGAAGGGTGAACCAGGGAAAAGAGATGGTAAAGGAAATGAAAATTCAGACAAAGGATAATGAAACTGAGGAAATAAGAAAGTGAAGAAAAACAGACATAAATTTAAAAAAATAAAGTAGTCCCTTGTAATGGCTAGTCCTGGTTGTCAACTTGATTATATGTAGAATGAACTATAATCCAGAATTGGAAGACTCACCTGTGGTCCAGATCTCTAGGTTGGAAGACACAAGTTTCTGACCTGGATATTAATTCTGACCTGGATCTTGGCATGGAGATTTTTAGGCATAGTGACCATGAAAAGCTTAGGTCCAGAAAAGGTAGTACACACCTTTAATCCCAGGAGCCTGAGACAAGGAGAACTTGTTTCGGGTAACTCAACTTGGACAATAGCAAAACTAATCTAAACTTCATTCTCCCAAACCAAGCTAAAAAGGTGACATATATCCAAGAAATCTCATGAATCTTCTCTAGAAGGAACATTTCTACCATTAGGAAGCATCTCTTTCCATAGAACCTGCTTTGGGATTATCCTGGTTAAGGTTTGTCAGTTTGAACAAATTAGAGTTATCTGGGAAGAGGAAGTTCAATTGAGAAAACGCCTCTATAAGACTGCCCTGTAGGCAAGTCTGGAAAGTATTTTCCTGATTAATTATTGCTGAGAGAGGTGTATAGTAAAAAACAAAAAACAAAAACAAAAATAAAAAACAAAAAACAAATTGAGCAGCCAATGAGAAACATCTACATCAGTTCCTTCAGGTCCCTTCCTGACTTCCCTAGATAATGGATAGCGGAGTGCAAGATATAATTAAACCTTTCCTCCCCAAGTTGCTTTTGGTTATGGTGTTTTATCACATCAACAGAAACCCTAACCAATACAGAGAAAGCCTCAGGAGAGTCAGAAACATGCATCCTTTTCCATGAATAAAGTTTCTCTTTAGTGTGTTTTTTTCCTCCCTAGAGTAACAAGTTCTTACTTTCAACTTTATAGTCCATATGCTGTTTGCTCCTTCTCTACAACACATTCTGGAAAATCTCATATTTCCCATATCCTAGAAGTGACCTATGTGTAGAAATCACAAATTTAACTAGTGGAGCAGCTGACCTCTCAGTATCTACCTTAAGCAAACAGTATGCAATCAATCTAATATCATTGGAAGCTCTCTCTAGATTCTAGATCTTTCCTTGAATATGTGACAGTGCTATTTATGTACATATTATTTTAGGTCACACTTTCAAAACAAGCAGGTTTCTGCACTTCTGCTTTCCCAGATATTCTTTATTCTTCTTCCCAGATATTCTTTATTCACTCTTCTTCCCAGATATTCTTTATTCAGTGCTTTTCTAGAATTGTCTCCATCTCACACATACTGCTAGAATTGTCTTCTTAAATAATGTTTTCCTATGGCTGTGCTTTTAAAAACAATAGGGAGCTGTGATTTGAGAACAAATCTATTGAAAGTTGCTGGATGCCAATGTGTGGTGATTTTAAACCCTTCTTCTTTCTTTTTCAGCTCTACCAAGAATGGAAAATAGCCCTGCTACATTTCAGAAAATAAGCTACTTCGTTTGTATGTTTCTATATGCCACTGATATTAATAGATACTGGGTATGTACAAGGTTTAGGGGGTGTCTCTGGCTTGCATTTAATAGTGATCATTGTAAGATGCCACAATTCCCTCACATTTGATCAGTCAGCCATTCAACATACCAGTTAGGAGAGAAGGCTACATTTCTGATGACATCAGTACCACAAGCTGTTTAACCATTTCATTTCAACTTTTTAAAGACACCTTGTCTATAAGAGAATAAGTATATGTCATTAAATCAAAATTTGTTGTCATGTCATATAATATGATAATATAATTAATATGTGATATAATATGATGTGATATACTATTTAAAACCACAATGGAAAGGATTCTCAGAAGAACAATTCAGTTTTAAGCAGAAAAAGACAATGCCTGCTGTGATTTCCATCTTCCTGCATTTAAGAAAGCAATTTCTGTTTTTTTGAAAGATATTTGTGAAAATATTCTATTCTACCAAAATGAAAATGTAAGCGGTATGTAATCCTTGGGCTTAAATGCTTTCAGAATACTATTTTGAAAGCCACACAATAAACCCAGTAGGTAAGCAGTGCAATCATCCTTGGTTTAGCCAAATGCAAGCTCAACATGTCATGCCAATGCAACAAGTTAGCTTCCCTGTGTACTTGTTGAGGGGAATCATCAGTCTTGCTAACTCATTTTCTGCCTCCAGTAAAGCAGCAGGGGCTTTGGCTCAGAATCTGGCTAAAAGCAACAGCAGCTTAGGACAGGATCATGAGAAGAGGGATACAGTGGAGGCCAGGCCACTTCTTCTCCGGAGATCATTTAGATTGTAAGTATAATGGCTCAGCACCAAGGGAACTGAGGAGGCAGCTGAACCCACAGAGGGAGTCTTGAAAACATGCATCTCCAAGACTCTGTAGGTGCTTAAGTGGAACTGCCAAGAATTTAAGTTTAGTAAAAAGAGGACTTAGCTAGGATTTGGACTTGGCCACTAATTTGCTGACTTTAAGGCTTCAGATCTTTTAAAATTGTACACAAAGCCATTTTCTATCCCACAAGGACTGCCTGGGGGTTAGTGAATCAATGACTCAGATGTGCTTTGAGTTCCTTGGCAAGGTTCTCATGTCCCAAGGTGTTGTTCTATGTGAAAGATTTCCTGACTCCAGTTGGTTCAACAGCAGTTACATCTAATGCCAATCTTCTTGAGCTGGGACAGGTAGAAAACTGGGATTTCCTTTGTTCAGCCACCCCATGACCTAAAGCAGTCTGGCGCAAAATGATTTTGTGGATGGGTGAACATCTGTTCTTATTTACAAGCATGCCACAGAGCACTGCTACACTCATTTCCTACCTCCTGGGAGTTTTGCGAGGTTTATCATGATTATCCCAGCAGTATACCAAAGAAGACAAGGGGTTTGCAAGTATAAAACATATTTAACATTTGCTGGTGACAAACAAGTGACTTCAGCTTGCCATTTCCTTTAAATTTGGGATTTTCTTCAACATTGACTTTAGACTAAGTATTAGGTGGGGGTCAAAATTGTTGAGGTTTATCTATATTGTGTTGTGTTTTCTTTTAAGATTACAGTATTATTAGGGTTCTCTAGAGTCACAGAACTTATGGAATGTCTTCTATATTATGGAGATTTATTGTAGTGGTTTATAGTCTGTAATCCTACTAACCCAACAATGGGCAGCTGTCAATGGGAAGTCCAAGAATCTAACAGTTGTCCAGTCCCAGGAGGCTAATTGTTTCAGCTAATCTTCCTGAAGAAGTAGCTTCCAACAGGTGTGCTGGCAAGTAATTGCAGTCAGTTGAAGAGTGAGCCTTCCTTCTTCGAATGTCCTTGTGTTGGCCTCCAGTAGAAGGTGAAGCCCAGATTAAAGGTTTGTGGCACCATATGTGGATTTGGAATTTGCTTTGTCCCAGACTGGCCTTGAACTCCAAGGTATGCTTGCCTCATCTCCTGGGATTTAAGATAGATGTACAACCTTGCCTGGGCCTAAGCTTTTCATAGCCACTATGCCTCAAGATCTCCATGTCAAGATCCAGGTCAAAAGCCTGTGTCTTCTAGCCTCACAATCTGGATCACAAGTGTGCCTTCCACATCGGGAGTGTAGTTCATTCCAAATGTAGTCAAGTTAACAACCAAGAATAGCCATCACACAGAACTCAAATCAGAGTTAGACAAAAGTCTGTGTACCTGTATCATCTGTTGGCACCAACACTCATCATTATAAGTGCTCTTCTCATTCCTGATGGTACTGTGCCTTTAAAGTCTCTCCTCATTTTTCTTGCATTTCCCATATGGCCTTCACTTTATATGGGCTTTAGGTAAACTCACAACCAGAATATATACTGTTGTTAAAGACAAAACTGTTTCCAAAGTCAAATTTCTATTTTGTGTGTGTGTGTGTGTGTGTGTGTGTGTGTGTGTGTGTGTGTGTGTGTAACTAGAGACTGGAGTTTTAGGATCAGATATTTCTTCTTCCCTATCATTAGTGTCCAATTATCTTAATATCAAATTCTAATACTATATCTTTTTTAACAATACCCGTGTCCTGACTATCAATACGTATCTGGATGTCTGAGATACTGTCATAGACTCCTCACCGTTTTATTGACTCAGTCTCCCTTCTAATCCTTCAGCTTGATGTAAGCATGGCTTTCCTAAGACTGAAATGTTAGCATGCTTGAATTCATCCAATAAGTTGCTCAATGTTTTATTACAGGAGGAATTCTTTCAGAATTTGACTTCTTTACCAATTTCCAACTGTAGACCTCTTGACAGCCATCAAATTTACCACCGTGCCTACATTTATAAGTCACTGTCATGTTCTCTCATGCTTCGGACTGTGAGCTAGTTTCTTTCTATTTTAAAAATTACTCCAATCTTCATAACTGTTTTAAGTAAAATTTATTTTTTTTACTTTTTATTGGATATTTTATTTACATTTCAAATGTTATCCCCTTTCCCAGTTTCCTGTTCATAAACCCTCTATCTCATTCCCTCTCCCACTTCTTCTATGAGGGTGCTCCCCCACCCATCCACCCACCCCTTCTCACCTTCCAGCCCTGACATTCCACTACACTGAGGGGTCCAGCCTTTTCCTCCCATTGTTGCCCAACAAGGTCATCCTCTGCTACATATGCAGCTGGAGTCATGGGTCTGTCCATGTGTACTCTTTGGATGGTGGTTTAGTCCCTGGGAACTCAGGTTGGTTGGTATTGCTGTTCTTATGGGGTTGTAAGCCCAGCTCCTTCAATCCTTTCTCTAACTTCTCCAATGGGGAACCCATTCTCAGTTCAATGGTTGGCTGCAAGCATTCACCACTGTATTTGTCATGCTCTGGCAGAGCCTCTCAGAGGACAGCTGTATCAGGCTCCTGTCAGCATGCACTTATTGGCATTAGCAATAGTGTCTGGGTTTGGTGGCTGTATGGGTTTGGGCTGGATCCCAGGTGTGACAGGCTCTGAATGGCCATTCCTTCAGTCTCTGCTCCACACTTTGTCTCCATATCTCCTCCTATGAATATTTTTGTTCCCCCTTCTAAGAAGGACTGAAGAAAGCATCCTCACTTTAGTTGTCCTTTTTGAGCTTCATGTGGTTAAGTAAAACTTTCAAATGAGTTTCTTGTGCCTTTGCAAATAAGTTCAAGTATTTCCTGGACACTCAGAATGTCTTCTCAGAAGCCTTTATCTGGACAAGTGGTCACTTCTTACAGGCTTATGATATACCCTGTATATCAGGGAATCTTAACAACATTTACACACTATTTTTACTGTGAACCTCTCTACTATTGCACTATGGGATTCCTGAGTCCTGGCTTTCATCTTGACTTATGTTTAATTTTATCATTTCTAAAACCTAGTACTAGCATAAATCTAAGGGTCAAAGTAAGAGAAAACTTAAATTTTGAAGGGCAATTTTATCTTCCAGTTTATGAAATAGACAGTATATTTTCAGGATTGTAAAGAATGTCACTCATAATGTTATGAAGACAGGTGTTCCAGAAGAAAAATCTAGAAGATCCTTGTAGAACAGATACAAAACAGAACCAGTAATTTATGCTAAGAAGTATGCTAGATTCTTTAACATAGATAGTAGAAAAATAATAGGATATCAAAATAAATTGTGGCTGAAAGACAAATATTCACTCAAGTATTCTATTTATTCTAGTACCACTGTTATTAGACCATAGGGGCAGTCTTGGCCAGTAGCATATGACATTTCTAGCCATGTATGAATATTTCTCTCTGCTACTGATAAAGTACTACATACAGTACAATGACCATAGCTTTTTATCTGTTCGACTGATGTATTAATCAGGGTTTTCCAGGGCCACAGGACTAAGAACAGTTGAAGTCTCTGTTTGAACTCAAAGGAATTGTTTAAATATGGCTATGAAAATGCTTTTTATATACAGGTGGGTCAGCTCAGAACTTCAAAGATCAGTTCTATTTCAGAGTATTAGTGGACTTTTGTGAACTGAGGTGAATATGATGTTGCATTCTCTATAGATATTTTTAAGAATGAAGACGAAACTGGAGGGCATTCTGAACAAGTAAAAGAAATGGTTTTTCCAAATATTTTTGGTTTTGTCATGCCTTCCTTCATATATTCATATTTTAGGTATGGTCTCTTATACAAATATATCAGGAGACAACAAGAATAATCAGTGCAGCACTTTTAGTTGTAATAAAAATTTAGAAGCAACCTGAATGACAGCTTGATGGGAGACTATAAAACAATTACATTATTATTTTGCAGCAGAACATCATTTGTCAGTGAAAGTAAATCAACATAGATTACTCTTCAACTGTAAAGGAAAAGTCAATAAAGAATATCTACAAAATTATACATTTATAGAGCCCAAACCAAATAGTATTACTAATACATTTCTTTTGACAGAGGTTTTGATACCTATTGACAAGTGACTACAGAAATGCATTTTACATCGTAGTCATAGACCATACTAAAAAATAATTTTACATATTAACTGAAGCAATTCTTTTGCTCTGTGTTTCCATTTTGCATTCAGTGTCCTTTGCCCTTTTTTTCTTATTCCATTGGGTTCTTTATTAAAACCAAATGCTAAGTGTGAACTGCTCATTTGATTTTATTATTAGAACCTATAGTTTAAAAACTACTGCCTTAAAGATACTTTTATATGTCATAAATCTATAAAGATAATAGACAATAAACAAAAAATGCAACATATTCAAGAAGTTGGAAAATCTACAGATCATGAATAGATGATTTATGGTAAAGCCATAGAAGTCACAATGAAATTACTAAATTATATTGATTTCTTGAATATCTTACCATTTTGCTTAATTATATATTTACATTGCATAAATGACAACCCTGTCTCAATCATAACAAAACAATTTTACAAAAAGACCAAAAGTCCTCCATCACTTGAATATCTTGAGTATCATCAGGATTTAGAATTCTTTACAGCTAGAAATTTATCCCAAGCTAACAGGAAATACCTGTGATAAAACCACATTAGGGATGCTGAAGCCTGGGAGTATATGTGAGTATGAGGTCAGGCTTAGATACATAGTAAGCTTGAAGATTCAATCTGTAGATAGACAACCCCCGTCTCAAAAAACAACCACACACACACACACACACACACACACACATACACACACACACACACACACACACACACACACACACACACACACACACACAAAGCCAAAGAAGGAAGACAAGGAGAAGGGGAAGAGAGCAAGAGAAAGAAGGCAAAATAGATATCAGCATACATGAGTAGATTATTCAAACATAGGAATTCTGGTTTCTAACCCTTATGGCTGCATGTTGGACTTGAAATAAAAGAAGAGTGTTAAGATCTCAGAATTCCTTAGTAGAAGATTCTTCTGTAGAAAGTTGGAATTCAAACTTCCCACCAGAAATCAAACAATGAATTTTTTTCATTAGGGGACAGGAAGAAAAGAGACATAGTATAAAGAAGCCTGTAGGGAAAGCACTAGAGCTTCACCTAAACGTGTCCTCATTTTACCTCAACCGTGTCCTGGCAGAGAAGAGAATTTGTATTTTGACTTCGTGATGATCCTACAAAAAACAAGTGTGTGTGTGTGTGTGTGTGTGTGTGTGTGTGTGTGTGTGTGTGTGGTGGGTAATGTGAAATTGCTCTGCAGCTGTATCAATGCAGAAATTAGTTAACAAAAATTGAGACAACTATATATATATTTAAATTTTTTGAAAGGGATGATATGAATGTTCATATTCATCACTGGTTATGTTGGCTCAATCTCCTTTAATGGTATCTGCATGAGTTACTTGCTATAATGCTATGACAAAATACCAGACAAAAACAAATTAGGAAGGGGGTATTTACTTTGGCTCACAGTGCCAGGGTGCAGCCCATCATGTGGGAAGTCATATGAGCAGGATCGTGAGGCAGCGGCCACATTATGCACACAGGGGATTATGAATGTTTAGCCTCAACTTCTTTATCCTCTTTATTCAGTCCAAAACTCTACCCAATAGAATGGTGTCACCCAGAGTAAATAGTTCTTCCTACCTTCCTTATTATAACCAAGCTAATCCCTCATATGCATGTTCTTAGACTTGTCTTGTTGGTGATTGTAGAATGTACTCAATTGATAATCAAATTAACCAACACAAATGCACTGTTTGTCATCCTAACACCCCCTTTAAGTCAAAATCTTCCACTCCTTGACCCTATGAGCTCATGGCCTTTTCATAAGGCAAAAATTCAAGTCAGTCCAACTTCAGACATCCTCAAAGTTTTCTTTTTTTAAAGGTCCCAACACTAATTAAAAGTTTAAATCAGACAACGGCACAGATCTTCCTGGTTGCTGCCGCCGCGGAGAGCTAGTGGGCAGCACCCCGAGAGCAAACTTGAGCCTCGGGACCACAAGTAAGACCAACTTTTCTGCTGCAAGAGACCTGCCTGGTGGATTTAACGGATATTTATAGAACATTCTATCCTAAAGCAAAAGGATATACTTTTTTCTCAGCTCCTCATGGTACTTTCTCCAAAATTGGCCATATAATTGGTCAAAAAACGGGCCTCAACAGGTACAGAAAGATAGAAATCATCCCATTCGTGATATCGGACCACCACGGCCTAAAACTGGTCTTCAATAACAATAAGGGAAGAATGCCCACATATACGTGGAAATTGAACAATGCTCTTCTCAATGATAACCTGGTCAAGGAAGAAATAAAGAAAGAATTTAAAGACTTTTTAGAATTTAATGAAAATGAAGGTACAACATACCCAAACTTATGGGACACAATGAAAGCTGTGCTAAGAGGAAAATTCATAGCGCTGAGTGCCTGCAGAAAGAAACAGGAAAGAGCATATGTCAGCAGCTTGACAGCACACCTAAAAGCTCTTGAAGAAAAAGAAGCAAATACACCCAGGAGAAGTAGAAGGCAGGAAATAATCAAACTCAGAGCTGAAATCAACCAAGTAGAAACAAAAAGGACCTTAGAAAGAATCAACAGAACCAAAAGTTGGTTCTTTGAGAAAATCAACAAGATAGATAAACCCTTAGCCAGACTAACGAGAGGACACAGAGAGTGCGTCCAAATTAACAAAGTCAGAAATGAAAAGGGAGACATAACTACAGATTCAGAGGAAATTCAAAAAATCATCAGATCTTACTATAAAAGCCTATATTCAACAAAACTTGAAAATCTGCAGGAAATGGACAATTTCCTAGACAGATACCAGGTATCAAAGTTAAATCAGGAAGAGATGAACCAGTTAAACAACCCCATAACTCCTAAGGAAATAGAAGCAGTCATTAAAGGTCTCCCAACCAAAAAGAGCCCAGGTCCAGACGGGTTTAGTGCAGAATTCTATCAGACCTTCATAGAAGACCTCATACCAATATTATCCAATCTATTCCACAAAATTGAAACAGATGGAGCACTACCGAATTCCTTCTATGAAGCCACAATTACTCTTATACCCAAACCACACAAAGACCCAACAAAGAAAGAGAACTTCAGACCAATTTCCCTTATGAATATCGATGCAAAAATACTCAATAAAATTCTGGCAAACCGAATTCAAGAGCACATCAAAACAATCATCCACCATGATCAAGTAGGCTTCATCCCAGGCATGCAGGGATGGTTTAATATACGGAAAACCATCAACGTGATCCATTATATAAACAAACTGAAAGAACAGAACCACATGATCATTTCATTAGATGCGGAGAAAGCATTTGACAAAATTCAACACCCCTTCATGATAAAAGTCCTGGAAAGAATAGGAATTCAAGGCCCATACCTAAACATAGTAAAAGCCATATACAGCAAACCAGTTGCTAACATTAAACTAAATGGAGAGAAACTTGAAGCAATCCCACTAAAATCAGGGACTAGACAAGGCTGCCCACTCTCTCCCTACTTATTCAATATAGTTCTTGAAGTTCTAGCCAGAGCAATCAGACAACAAAAGGAGGTCAAGGGGATACAGATCGGAAAAGAAGAAGTCAAAATATCTCTATTTGCAGATGATAGGATAGTATATTTAAGTGATCCCAAAAGTTCCACCAGAGAACTACTAAAGCTGATAAACAACTTCAGCAAAGTGGCTGGGTATAAAATTAACTCAAATAAATCAGTAGCTTTCCTCTACACAAAAGAGAATCAAGGCTAGAAAGAAATTAGGAAAACGACACCCTTCATATTAGACCCAAATAATATAAAGTACCTTGGTGTGACTTTAACCAAGCAAGTAAAGATCTGTAAAATAAGAACTTCAAGACACTGAAGAAAGAAATTGAAGAAGACCTCAGAAGATGGAAAGATCTCCCATGCTCATGGATTGGCAGGATTAATATAGTAAATATGGCCATTTTACCAAAAGCAATCTACAGATTCAATGCAATCCCCATTAAAATACCAATCCAATTCTTCAAAGAGTTAGACAGAACAATATGCAAATTCATCTGGAATAACAAAAAACCCAGGATAGCTAAAACTATCCTCAACAATAAAAGGACTTCAGGGGGAATCACTATCCCTGAACTCAAGCAGTATTACAGAGTAATAGTGATAAAAACTGCGTGGTATTGGTACAGAGACAGACAGATAGACCAATGGAATAGAATTGAAGACCCAGAAATGAACCCACACACCTATGGTCACTTGATTTTTGACAAAGGAGCCAAAACCATCCAATGGAAAAAGGATAGCATTTTCAGCATATGGTGCTGGTTCAACTGGAGGTCAATATGTAGAAGAATGCAGATCGATCCATGCTTATCACCCTGTGCAAAGCTTAAGTCCAAGTGGAACAAGGACCTCCACATCAAACCAGACACACTCAAACTAATAGAAGAAAAACTAGGAAAGCATCTGGAACACATGGGCACTGGAAAAAATTTCCTGAACAAAACACCAATGGCTTATGCTCTAAGATCAAGAATCGACAAATGGGATCTCATAAAACTGCAAAGCTTCTGTAAGGCAAAGGATACTGTGGTTAGGACAAAACGGCAACCAACAGATTGGGAAAAGATCTTTAACAATCCTACAACAGATAGAGGCCTTATATCCAAAATATACAAAGAACTCAAGATGTTAGACCGCAGGGAGACAAATAACCTTATTAAAAAATGAGGTTTAGAGCTAAACAAAGAATTCACAGCTGAGGAATGCCGAATGACTGAGAAACACCTAAAGAAATGTTCAACATCTTTAGTCATAAGGGAAATGCAAATCAAAACAACCCTGAGATTTCACCTCACTCCAGTGAGAATGGCTAAGATAAAAAACTCAGGTGACAGCAAATGCTGGCAAGGATGCGGAGAAAGAGGAACACTCCTCCATTGTTGGTGGGATTGCAGACTGGTACAACCATTCTGGAAATCAGTCTGGAGGTTCCTCAGAAAACTGGACACTGAACTGCCTGAGGATCCAGCTATACCTCTCTTGGGCATATACCCAAAAGATGCCCCAACATATAAAAAAGACACGTGCTCCACTATGTTCATCGCAGCCTTATTTATAATAGCCAGAAGCTGGAAAGAACCCAGATGCCCTTCAACTGAAGAATGGATACAGAAAATGTGGTACATCTACACAATGGAATATTACTCAGCTATCAAAAACAACGACTTTATGAAATTCGTAGGCAAACGGTTGGAACTGGAAAATACCATCCTGAGTGAGCTAACCCAATCACAGAAAGACATACATGGTATGCACTCATTGATAAGTGGCTATTAGCCCAAATGCTTGAATTACCCTAGATGCCTAGAACAGATGAAACCCAAGTCGGATGATCAAAATGTGAATGTTTCATGCCTTCTTTAAAAGGGGAACAAGAATACCCTTGGCAGGGAAGAGAGAGGCAAAGATTAAAACAGAGATTGAAGTAACACCCATTCAGAGTCTGCCCCACATGTGGCCCATACATATACAGCCACCCAATTAGACAAGATGGATGAAGCAAAGAAGTGCAGACCGACAGGAGCCGGATGTAGATCGCTCCTGAGAGACACAGCCAGAATACAGCAAACACAGAGGCGAATGCCAGCAGCAAACCACTGACATGAGAATAGAACCCCCGTTGAAGGAATCAGAGAAAGAACTGGAAGAGCTTGAAGGGGCTCGAGACCCCATATGTACAACAATGCCAAGCAACCAGAGCTTCTAGGGACTAAGCCACTACCTAAAGACTATACATGGACTGACCCTGGACTCTGACCTCATAGGTAGCAATGAATATCCTAGTAAGAGCACCAGTGGAAGGGGAAGCCCTGGGTCCTGTTAAGACTGAACCCTCAGTGAACTAGACTGTTGGGGGGAAGTCGGCAATGGGGGGAGGGTTGGGAGGGGAACACCGATAAGAAAAGGGTGGGGGGAGGGTGATGTTTGCCTGGAAACCGGGAAAGGGAATAATACTCGAAATATATATAAGAAATACTCAAGTTAATAAAAAAAAAGTTTAAATCATATCTGGCACTGAAGATAATTTTTGAACCACGAATACCTCTAAACAAAACCCAAGTTACTTACTTTTAATATACAATGGCACAAAGTAAGCATTCCAAAGAGTAAGAAAGTGGGCAAAGTGAGGAGTGCTGAGACCAAGTCAAGTCTGAGACACAGTGGTAATAAAACTAAATCATGCAGTTTGACATTCAGGGCTGATAACTTGATCTTCAGAACTACAAAGGGTTTTCAGTCTCAGTTTTTCTAGCACTTCCTCCTGTAGCACACAGTCTCTTTCTTAGGCAAGCTCCATTCCATATCTGCTGCTTCCCTCAGCAGGCTCTTATGGTCCAGGCATCTTCACAATTCTAGGGTCTGTACTGCAATTCAGGTTTTATATTACAGTTTCAAGATAGAAACCTTCCAAGGCCTCCTTGAAAGGATTTTCACCCTGGCACATCTTGTACAGAGAGGAATGTGCCAGATTGTTTTGGGTGGCTAACACGTTGCTAAATGCATGATATGGAGAGCAATAGGTGCATTTATTACATCCATGTAAGGATCTTAAGCTACTAAGTGCACTACTAGGAGTATGTGTGCATAGACCAAGCTAAGTAAAATCCTAGGTTGTTTATTTCTTCCTTGTGCTTGCCTGTCTACTCAGGAACTCTCTTAAGAGTAACAATAGGACTGACAGTGACCCAGTGTTTTAGATATCTGTAAGCTTCCAATATGTACATGTTATTACCATGGTAGCATTTTCAAGTACTACTTAAATGGTGCTATTCTTTCCTTGTCTCCTTCTTCTAAATACAGTTGGCTTCACTTTCTAACCTGTTAGATACTAGGAGCATCTGAGTATCTCAAGACAAAGCATGGCATGGGCCACTTTGAGTAAGCATCCAAGACCCCCAGATCATTTTTTCACTGTGGAAAGTTATTCAGTAATCTTTGAGAATGGAGCTACTCTCACCCTCTGAACGTCTAAATGATGGTATGAAGAGCTTTTATAATAGATACAAAGTTCAAAGCAATGAACCATAGTTTGTACTAAATCATGGGTTTATTTTCAGGACCCCGATGTCGTCAAGATATCTGCAAAGTTGCATGGCCACAAATCATCTTTCATGGAATAATGGACAACATTTTGGATAGGTTTTTGCTCTTTTTGTTTTTGCTGAATTTAAATTTCAGCCTCCTATCCTTTTGCCATGGAAATTCATGTATCCATTAGTGAAAACTCCTTCTCTTTGCATAAAATCAACATCTTTATTTTCAAGGAATCCTGAAATTACCTCAGAAGGAAAAGGTAGACAAAAAAGTCTTTAATGGAAAACAAAACAAAACAAAACAAAACAAAACAAAACAAAACATGAATGTGTGCCGCCTCCAGGATATTTGTCCTTACATCCTGACACTACCAGAAAAGGACGCATTGATAATGATATTGGGAAAATGACATGGCAGTCCCTCTCAATATTTACTTTATAGGAATAGAGAAATAGATCCAGATTTAGTTTGTTGTTTTCAATGAACAAGTTCATCTTTATTTCCTTTATTTATGTTTAATGTAGAAGGAATGCTAATCTTTGAAGAATCAAAAAAAAGTAACAATATTACAGAAGTAGATAGGCCCAGGAATGTTCATTTTTTAAAAACCAATAGCTGTGCAGTGGAAGAGAGAGGAAAAAATCGATCACATAATTCAAGATAGAAAGAATGTAAGACATCATCTGGGTCACTTTCCTGGTTTCACAGAGAAGGAAATTAAATATCCAAAGGTTAACTGACTTGCTTGGGGTCTGCACAGTTTTTGACAGGACAATTTGATTTAAATCCACCACTATTTTTCCTATACCACATACTTTCCTGTTCTTCATAAAGATAAGATCACTGTCTTCTGCTATTGCACTGAGACCAAAAGCTATCCAGGTAAAAAAATTATATGTGATACAAAGAGTCAAGTGTTTGTCCTTGTTGGTGATGTAAAGCATAGATACCATATATTCAACATGAACTTCAAAGACGAAACCACTCTTACTAATTTTCTGACTTTTTAGTATTTGAAAATTTTATATCATATATACATATATGTATATATCAGAGACTAGATATAGATATTATCATACAAAGTAAATATTAAAAGGGACTGGCATGTCATTTTCCCAATATTATTACCAATGTATCCTTTTCTGTTAGTGTCAGGAGGTAACAACAGATGTACCAGAGATGGCACACATTCAGAGGTTTTGTTTTGTGTGTGTGTGTGTGTGTGTGTGTGTGTGTGTATGACTAAAAACCACACTAGCCATGGATGATACTCCAGTAAAGCACTAAATACTTCTTCTGTTCTAAAGAAAAACACTAGTTTGTCCTCCTACTCTCATTCTCTCCTTTCCCTCCCTCTCTTTTCTATACCTCATCTATCTATCTATCTATCTATCTATCTATCTATCTATCTATCTATCTATCTATCTAACAGTAAAGTAATAGAACCCTCATCTTGATTGTCTCTTAAGTAAAAGATAAAGCAATTTGATGACTTCTCATTCTTACAATCACTACATACAATGAGCTCTAGTGTTTTCTTAGTGTTTATTTTAAAGGCTTCTGAAATAATTTTGTCAGTCAATGGTTTGAAATTTACAGCTTCACATTTAGGCTTCTTCAAAGTTTTCACTTTATTTGAAGTCAAAATGAATTATATTTAGTAACAAATATGTTAATTTTGCTTACATTTCCCTTTTAATAATATATTTATGTTTTATCAAAATCCCTTTAATAAATTTGTGAAATTATGTATAATATTCTTGATCTTTGACCTGAGTTACAGTAATCCTTTCACTTTCAATATAATTTCCTATTTATTAAAAATATCAAATCTGGAACTTATTTTCTGTGATGGCTAATCTTGGTCAACTTGATAGGATATAGAACCAACTAAGGGACAAGTTGCTGGATGGGTCTGTGAATGCATTTAATGGAAGAATTGACTGAAGGGGAATGACCTTTTGTCGCGCGCCCAACGTCTCGTCAGCAAGAACGATGCGCAGAAACCAGGATCCTTGTAGCAAAGCGTTTATTGTATCTTAAAGAGGAAGAGACCAAGCCCCAGAATGGCGCTGTTTATATACAACCTAATGTGGCATGTCCACGCCTGATTGGTCGCTTACCCATGATCTCATTGGCACGCCCCGGGGTGGGCAAAGACTTGGCGCGAACACAGTCTTGCACATGTGCACACAGCTAGTTTCCTGAAAGGAAGTCGGGCTGGCGCAGCAGAAGCCAGCGCCATCTTGTAATGGCGAATGTTATTGCAACTTTCTACATCTCCTTTTTGTTTTACTAGAATGAGACTGGTCTAGGCCTCTGTAGTTACGTCCATCTGTTGTGGCTCCTGTCTTAGGTCGTTCCTCCAATGTCACAGCCTTATCCATCGTAGGGTAACCGTATCGCCACCGGGCCCCGTGTCTTAGATTGGTCTGTGTACGAGGAAAGTTGTCCGTCTCTGGATACCGCAGTGCTGTGTGACAGTAACTGCTAAACGACCTAGGGCCAACTCTACAAAAGAGGCCAGCCAGAAAATGAGTTAGTGGGGAAATCATGATCACTCTATCGCGTGCAATGAGGAGACCTCAGCGATGTAGAAGGGCTGTTCAAAGAATCATTGAGTCTCTCTCATCTCAGTGTAATGGATCCACAAATCTATGGGGTGTAAGAGCAGAGAACTCAGATGCCGACTAATTCCTGAGCATAGATAACCAAATTCCAGGGGAGGCCCCTTGTTCAATGGCCACAAGTGTTTGAGTGACAATGACCTTGTCACGTTTCTGTTGAGATCTGAGTTTGTAAACCAACCATAGTATGAACACTAATGCACAGCATAGGGCTGTACCAAACAGAGCCACTCCCGATAAATAGTGGGCACCTCATCTGGTTCTCCTCAGCTGCTACCACCAAGGGCCATAGTCAAGCCGCTCTTATAATAAAATTTAGAATTCCCAATTGTTAGCAACTACTCCAACTGCTTGTCTAACAACAGATTGGGGGAGGGTAACTCTAGACACTGTAGACACAATGGTTGCAGCAGTAATGGCTGCTACAATAGCAGCGAAAGTAACAAGGTCTTTCCAAGGACAGTTTAGGATTGGTCATTCTTCTCTGGAACAACCAGCAGGCAATGGAACCATGTCTGAGATCTGTATAACCAGGGCAGAGTTCCCCAGTCCACATCAGCTTCACGCAGATGGCATTCCTGTGAAGCTACAGACTGCAAAATGACAACACCATTTAAGGCAGCAAGAGTTGCCAGGGGAATGAGGGGAGCAAGAGTAACGGAGTCCAGTCTTCTCCAGAAAGCAGAAGTGCACAGAGGGTCTGAGCGTAGGCCACAGTGGGATGGGACACACGCAGTGGTAACACTGACTGTAGCAACGCCAAAATTTCTGTGATGACAAAAGATGAGGGGGAATCTTCTATCTTCCTCTTAAGGGCACAGGAATGACTTCAGAGACCCAAACCAGGAGAGCTGAATCTTCATGCTCTCAGGATCAGCAAGTCTCACCAGCCACCTCTGGCAACTGACATACTCTTGTAGCATCCTGTAGAAAAAACACAAAGATTCCCTCTTTCCCATATAAAATACCTGAACAGGATCATGTCAGTATGTGAATCTTTCTATTTCACCTAGGTAGAACTATGCCTAGTTGTAGGGTGTCATAAACACTCAAGGGTTCCTTGGCATCCAAATTTTAAAATTGAAATAAAAGGAGCATTATTTAGCATACAGGGATAACTCCCCCTTTTTATTTATTAAGATATAAACTGTCTAGTATCATTGTCCTCCCTCGTTAAGGGGTCTAGGCAATCTAGTTTGAGTTCTTAAATGGCCTCTAAAGGAACAGTATTTAGTGTTCTTAACCACTAAGCCATCTCTCTAGCACCTCACAAACTTTATTTCCAATGAGGATAACAAAGACCTAAGTCTTCTGGTAAGGTGAGGTACTTAGCCAACTTAACATATCCTTAGAAGTTTAAAATTAGTTTTAAATATTCTGTTCTGGAGTAGTGTAACAGCTACTCCCCAAATATTAAAGCTCATTTTGAGAGCAAAGGTTTGTAGTAAAAATTTCTATATACACTGAAAGATTTAAAGTTCTAACTTCTTACATTAAAGAAGCGACAAAATTATATAATATAAGGCTATTAGCCATTTTTTTTTGTAAAATTTTTAATGATATCACTTTATGAGCTCTCTAAAATTATAAGCAAGCTCACGAAATGAAAACTCACAATCGCCAGGACATCCTCTAAATCTATCTTGAAATGGCAGTTGGAGTAAGCAAACAGACTGTAATGCTCTCACAAGTTCTAAAATCTCATCAATCCTTCGTAAATCTTGTAACAATCTCTATCTGTTTGATTTTTTTTCAATAATAAATAAGTTTGAGTTAGTCAATGAAACACTGGCAATCCTTAATCACAATCCTTAAGTTCTCCTTGTAACACCAGAGCACAACCACAAGGTCACCTGAGTTCTGAGTAGTGACTAGGCAGCTGTCCTTGGGACAGTGGAATTAGCATTAAAATACAGGTAACTTCAGGGCAAACCACAACTTTGGAAAGCAAAACTCAACCTCCAACAACCTAGTCTCCAAAATCCAGTCTCCAAAACACCGAGTCTGTCCTCCATGCTACAAAGTTTGACTGCCAATTCCTACATATGAACGCACGATGGTGCGGTCTCCGATACCTCAAAGAGACATTGCCCTAAATTCTTTTAGAAGCCTGATTTCTAGAGTAAGAATTCCATAAAAATATTATCTCAATTTAGACCTGTTTCCCTAGGTTGGCTCATGCCACATGTTGTCTAGAATGACTCTATCTAAATTACCAGCTTTATGTCAACTTTCTGTTACCAATATTATACCTTTTTAACCATATCCAATAACTTAAAAGCCAATAGTCCATAACCAAGGCATGTAGAGCATATTTATACATTTAAAACCAATCAGAAACAAAATTGAATTGGCTACACATATCTTTAATATTTAGACCAAGCACCATTTTTACTTTTTCTAGCTGTAATATTAAGAGAAGTACCTTGTCACCTGCTAAGTAGCATAGAAGCTGAGGAGCCACTGGTGCCTGCCTTTAAGATCAGCTCATGTAGACACTCACCCCCGGGCAGCTTCTCCAGCTGACCTATGCTCCTAGCTACAGGTGTAGGGCTCTAAAGGCCAATTGAAACTGTTTTTTACTCATTTGTTCCTTTTTGAAACGAGTGAAAACCAAATCAAGATGTGAACGATTGACAGATAAAGTTTTTACCATTTTTTCTTTTGAACATGAAACATAAAACATTTAAACAACGAGAAAGAAAAACCACAGACATAAACTGACAGACATGGACAGCTTGGTGCACCAAGGACAGACAATAGACAGAGGGAAAAAAGCTAGATGGTGTCCCACCAAAGGGACCCAGATTCCAATAGGAGTCAGCAGAGAGGTAGGATTTCCCCTTTCCCACCACTTCCACGGTTACCATCCACTCGAGTGGAGTTGATATGGACTATGGATTGTCTCAATTCCTGGACTAGTCCATCAACGTGTTGAAACCAAATTCCTGTAAGATACTGAGATATATTACGGGATATCTGAGCAGCACGACTGACATTCACAAATGGTATGAAAGTGAAACACAGTCCTGAATATTTTCACTTACAACCCAATTACATTAACTCCATCAAGCTGTGCATGGGCGTTGAGATGTCCTTGGGGGTAGGGGGTAGGAAAAATGAAACTAATACTGTAGCTGATGTGTTCTGACTGGTCCCAGCTAAAAATCCTTGAGACCAGGAATCCAAGTAGTCACACTCTGTAAAATACAACTCTGAAGACAAAAGTTTAGAATTGAGATATCTTTTTGTTTGATTCTCCTGAATAAATGTTTCAGGCAGTCTACCTCTATCAAATCTGATCAGTATGACTCTGTGAAGTTTCCAGAGCCTAATCACACCTTTACAAGCACAAAGACAAAATTTTTCTCCCAAAATACTGTGTTCCTTTTATCTCTTTCCTGTTTCTCTCCCAGGGCATCCTTTCACTTATCTCTTGCTTCCTCGGATCCAAGGTCCTTGGTAGGGCCTCTTTCCTTAGGTGCACCTTTCCTTCTTAAAGCTTCTAATCTTTCACCTCGTTCTGTTTCTGACATGTTGTCCTGTAACTCCTCTAATGCCCCCTGTCTTGCTATTACTGTTGGGCGGCATTTCTCATCTTCTAGGCACGATTTCTGACTGTGCCTAGCGGCAGCCGCAAAATCAAAAACCAAAAGAGAAAGAACGAGCGCTGCCAAAACAATAACAAAAGCTTCCACTTCATCTTCTAATGGGGGAGAGAGACAAGAGAGATCAAGACCAAACATGCTTCTCAGAGCCTACCTGCGTCCTGCAGTTCTGGACCCTCTCCGCGAACGGAGGCTCTCCTCGGCGATGGCGATGGTGAGGCATTTGTTCCGGGTTTCGGCACCAAATATTGCACGCCCAACGTCTCGCCAGCAAGAACGACGCGCAGACACCAGGATCCTTCTGCAGCAAAGCGTTTATTGAATCTTAAAGAGGAAGAGACCGAGCCCGAAAATGGTGCTGCTTATATACACCATAATGTGGCGTGTCCACGCCTGATTGGTCGCTTACCCATGGTCTCATTGGCATGCCCCGGGGTGGGCAAAGACTTGGCGCGAACACACTCTTGCACATGTGCACACAGCTAGTTTCCTGAAAGGAAGTCGTGCTGGTGCAGCAGAAGCCAGCGCCATCTTGTAATGGCAAATGTTATCGCGGCTTTCTACGTGGGGCACTGCGGAAGCCAGCGCCATCTTGTAATGGCGAATGTTATCGTGGCTTTCCACAACCTTTTCCTAGACAAGACATCATCTTTTGGCTGTGGTCCAGATCTAAGCCATTTTAGGAGAGAGTGGTTCTGCCTTTAGCCTTTTTGCCTTCATTCCATCTTGGTGTATGGATCTTTTTTTCTTCTTTCACTTGGCTTGTTATCCCTCACTGTCACTGAAACCCAGATTTTTCAGTCTCCATGTAAATTGAAGACAAAAAGTTCTCCATGAATCCTTTAGGCATTTTGTGAAAATCGAGACTGCTAAGGTTCCAAACCTTTTTGAATAAATAGACAACAGGATCTTAGCTTTCTTAGCCTTTAGAACTGCCGTTACTTAGGAATATCGTGGACCCAATCCACTATTGCATCTCTGGAGGAAGTGAAGAGATTAAAGATTCCATTAAGGTGTTGAAAATGCTTCATCAAATCCTTACTTGATTCTCTTATTTGTCCTTTGAAGAAGATGAATGGATCATGGATCTCTGTCAAGAACAAGAATTACTAAAGACTACATTCATGGTTATCACAAGATTGCCTAATCAGTAACACAGATTTAATTCCAAGCCTCTAAGATGTCTTCAGTTAAAATAGAGACTCCAGTTGGAAAATGTTGAGCCCCTATAACATGGCATGGGTATTTCTGGGAGGACCTGAAAAGACTGAAGGCAATGGACTCTCAAATTCAGATGGGTTTATTTTATCTAAGAAATAGTTTCCAGGACCTGAAGAGGATGAGATTAGCTGAAATTCCCAGCAACAATGGTGAGGGACAACCTATGGAGACCATATCCAGAGGTCAGGCAAGGCCCCCGGCTGAGGGATGGAGCTACTCACTCATCTCCAAAATTTTAACCTAGAATTGTTCCTGTACAAAGAAAATTCTGGAACAAAGTGTGCAGTGGAGACTGAAGGAAAGGCCATCCAGAGACTGCCCCCTATGGGAATCCATCCCATATACAGTCACCAAACTCAGACATGATTGCGAATGCGAAGAAGTGCATGCTGATAGAAGCCTAATATAGCTGTCCTCTCCTGAGAGGCTCTGCCAGAGCCTGACAAATACAGATGTGGATGCTTGCAACCAGTCTTTGGACTGAGCATGGAGGAGCTAGGGAAAGACTGAAGGAGCTGAAGGGGTTTGCAACCCCATAAGAAGAAGAGCAATATCAACCAATCAGACCTGCCCAGGCTTCTATGGACTAAACTAACAACCAAAAAGTACACATGGAGGGTCCCATGGCTCCAGCTGCATATGTAACAGAGGATGGCCTTATCTGGCATCAATGGGAGGAGAGGACCTTGTTCCTGTGAAGGCTTGATGCCTCTATGTAGGTGAATGCCAGGGCAGTGAGTTGGGAGTAGGCAGATGGGGCAGTAGGCAGTAGAAGGGGGAGGGGGATGGGATAGGGGTTTTGTGGAGGAAAAACTGAGAAAGGGGATAACATTTGAAATGTAAATAGATAAAATATAGAATAAAAAAGAAATAGTTTCTTTACTCTTTATCTACAGGTACAGATAAACACTTTCTACATTTCCTGCTGTATTTTACTTTCCTTTTTGGGATGAGGGACTTGATTCTGTACTGTTAGTGGAACTAAGACTGGCCTTTTCTGAAGGACAGAATGATGTAGAGAGTGTGACTTCTGAGGATGAAATAATGAGTTTTCAATTTCATCAACCCTAAGTGGTGGGAATAGATTCTAAGGGTGTATGCTGATAATGAAAGGAACCTGAAACCTGAGCTATTACATTTCTTAGAGTTGTACTAACAGGCTTGAAGATTTCGGCCATTGCCACACTCTGTGTTCTACACATTGCTGTAGAAACCACAGTTCTTTAATTGATAAGTTAAATGCAGTCAGTATAATTGGATTCCTGCATAGTAGCAGGGACTAAGGGATAACAAAATCAAAATTGCCAAAAGCTAGATGAGTGTACTTATCATAGCGGAGAGCATAGGCAAATCATACTTCATGATCTAACTGTGTAAACCTCTGGTGTTGGCAAATTAATCATGGTGTTTCCAGGAATGAAAGAAATATGAAGTCCACTGAGTTCTATATGAGCATAAAAATTAAAGTACAACTGAACAGAAGGCTTTGTAGAATCAAAACAACAGAGAGTCATGACTCTTCAACAAATTTCCAGGCTATTGCAATGTAGCCAATCCAGATTTCCCAGAAAGAAGAAGATTCAGGTCTCAGTGGGGAAGGACAATGCTGTAATTCTGAGAAGTTTTCCTATTACTTTTTCCTTTCTTTCTTTGTCAAATATAACTACAGCCTTTTACAAGTGCAAGTAGTACATCAGATTAAACAAATTTATCATTATTTTCAGGCCCTACTAGACAGTTGCCTTGCATTGGCATTGATTTTAGAAGACCCCAACACTGTGGATTTTCAATTAAATTATAGACTGCAGAGGATAGATTATTGTCAATAGAGTTTGAGACAAAGACTGAATCATGTGTGTCCAGTGGGTCTCTGAACTCATTGTGTGATTATTTCCCCAGCCTCAGAGTGCAAAATTAGGAGAGCTATAGATAGAAGTGGAGGAATCCCAACTGGTTCTCTGACCTATGGAGAAAGGGCTATTATATATGGAAAGACCACATGGAAGCCATTAGAACTGCCTTTACTTGGGAATATAATGGGCCCAAAGCAATATTGCATCCCTAGAGGGAATAAAGAGATTAAGCCCACCATCAAGGTGTTGACAGATGCAGAGTGGTGCTTCTCACCAAATCCTCACTTAATTCTTCCATTTGATCTTTGAAGAATATGAATGAATCATGGAGAATCACAGTTAATTCTTGCAAACCTAATCAAATAGTGACTTCAATTACAACCACTGTAGCAGATATAGTTTCCTTACTTGAGCAGATTCCCATACCTTCCAGAATCTGGTATGCAGTTACTGAAAGTAAGTTTTGATCTTTGTATCTGACCAAAGGGACCACCTACCAGGAGCAGTTTGTTTTCAGCTGTGAAGACCATTAGTATGCTTTCTACCTCAAGGGTATGTTAATCCTCCAGATCTGTAAGATGAATTAGTTGACAGGGATCTTGACACAGGTATCATCTACAGGATAGTACACTGGTCTACTATATTGAGGATATTATGCTGATTGAACCACGTGAGCATGAGGTAGCAACACTGGAGTTGATTGTAAAACACATATGCGGCAGAGGATGAGAAATAAATTTGATCAAAATTCAAGCTTCTTGTTTCAGTGAAATTGGGAGGAATCCAGTAGGGCATACTGAGTTATTCTATTTTAAGGTCAAGGACAAGTTGTTGCACTTGGCCTTTCCTACCCCACAAGGTTGGTGGGGAGGACCTTAATGGCCCTATCTGGATTTTGAAAGCAGAGATTTCGTCACTTATGAGTTCTACTCTGGCCCACATATCAAGTGATTCAGAAAGGTGCTAGTTTTGAATAGGACATGGAACTGAATAAACTCTTCACAGGTCCAAGCTGCTATGTAGGCTCTGACATTTAGGCAATGATAGAGCAGACCTGATGATATTTCAATTATGACTGGCAGAAAGAGATATTGTTTGGTACCTTGGCAGGCCTATATAGATGAACCACAGTAGAAATCATTGAGATTTTGGAGCAAGATCCTGCCATAATCTGCAGAAAACTGTTCTTCCTCTGACCTGATATTAGGTTTCAGTAGAACTTTAATACTTCACAATGGGTCACCAGAATAACATGTGACCTGAGCTACCTTTCATGATCTGGATGTTATGTGACCAACCAAGTCAAATAGCTTAACATGCACAACAGCAATCCATCATCAAATGGAAGTGGTGTTTATGTGATTGGGCCTAAGTAGGTCTGCATGATACAGATCACTTAGACCAAGAAGTTACCCAATTGCCTTACTCCTAAAATAAATGCTTCCTATCCTCATGAATTAGTTTAGGTCTTAAGGGGGTGCCCTAAGATCAGTTGACTAGAGAATAGATGAACACAGTTTGATAGAACAATGGAATGGTCTTTAAAAGACACATTTACAGAGTCACCTAGGTGACAGTAGCTTGGAAAGACTGAGGCAGAGAGGGCTATTATATATGGAAAGACCACATGGAAGCCATTAGAACTGCCTTTACTTGGGAATATAATGGGCCCAAAGCAATATTGCATCCCTAGAGGGAATAAAGAGATTAAGCCCACCATCAAGGTATTGACAGATGCAGAGTGGTGCTTCTCACCAAATCCTCACTTAATTCTTCCATTTGATCTTTGAAGAATATGAATGAATCATGGAGAATCACAGTTAATTCTTGCAAACCTAATCAAATAGTGACTTCAATTACAACCACTGTAGCAGATATAGTTTCCTTACTTGAGCAGATTCCCATACCTTCCAGAATCTGGTATGAGACTGTAGATGCTCTGAGTCAACCTCTAGTATATAGCAGTTTTCCCCAAAAGCAGAACCTACAGTTCCCAAAGTCAAGGGTAGCAATGGAAATAGTACCACATCATTCACCATTAACCCTAGTAAACTACTAGCAAAAATTTTGCTTCCTGTTAATGTGACATTATGCTTTGCAAGCTAAATATTTTTTATTCCAAAGGAGAAAGTGCCACAGCCAAGAAACTCAACAAACATTTGGAATTTGAATCTAAAGCTTCCCCAACAGACATGTTGAGTTCTTGGTGTCCTTTAGTAAACAGGCTAACAAAGAAATTACAGCATTAACACAGGTGGTTGTTCCAGACTTCCAGACTTCCAAGGGGAAATTGGACCACTACTCTATAATAGAGGTAGGGAATAGTATATATGGAGTATAAGAGATTCTTCTGGGTGTCTCTTGGTGTTATCATGTACTGATAAGCTCCTTTAGAATAGAGAAAGACAGGAAGTACATTTCTAGTGACAAGGAACCACATAGAATCAGTCACCGTTCTGTGTACACTGTATTGCAGAGAAAAAACAAACAAAAAACAACATCAAAATGATAGATATACAGAGGAATTTTATTTAGCAGTAAAATTCTGAGAGACAAATATCGTATTTCCTCTCATATGTGGATCCTAGGTTTTATTTTTATAAGTGTGTGTGTGTGTGTGTGTGTGTGTGTGTGTGTGTGTGTATAGGTTGTGAAACTAGAATGATCTTAAGAAGTGGGCAGAGGAGGAAGGCGCACATATAACATGAATACAAAATGGATCTGGAGCCATTAGAGACAAAGAGGAGATGAGATAGAGTTGGGCAAGAGGACAAGGAACAGGAAGAGAGGAAAAACTCTGCAAACAAAATGTGTATGAAGATGCATATAATAATGATGCTTATACCTTGTAAGTTACTCATTAAAAAAGAAAAAGAAAAAATCACTAAAGAATAAAGATTAGAAACATTTGTTTCTATCAAGACCTCCTGATTTTATGAATAAACATGACAAGCACCATTTCTCCCTGGTCTCTGACTGGTATCTGTTGCATGGGAAAGGTTTTCAGCATGACTTCACAGTCAACTGAGTTAATCCCCAAGAAGCTCTTCCAGGAGGCCTTGCTTGATTGACCTGTGATGCATGATTCATCTGGTTTGCAAGAACACAAGTCTCCCCTTTCCTTAGCTGCTGATTAGCACCCACCTAGTTTGTCTACTCTGGAGGATTAGGTAGGAGAGAGCAGATGGGCAGAAGAGTGGGGAGGGCAGCTGAGCATGGGGAATGCCAGCCTGGCATTCTGCACACAGGCTTCTTTATCTGTATGCAGTCCTCAGCCTCTTCTTGTAACCCCAGATAAGGGAAAACTAGCCAGGAAAATATGGAAACAGAAATTCAATTACTGCAGACATTTATTCTTATCTCTTATTTTTAAAAAGAAAAACAAAGGCAGATAAAATCGGGGCTTCATATAAAACCAAATTCACAGTTTGTCTATGTGCATTTTCTTTTCCCAGAGCCACTAATGTGTTGATGGCCTACATTTTCATTGCCTCCAAGCCCAGGAGGGAAATTCAGAATTTGAATAGACCTTGGAGATCAGTACTCTTACCCTGCCTCCTCCCTTCCCTTTCTCCTAATAAGGAAACTGAGGCCCCAAGAGGTTAACTGACTTGCACAAGGTCACATGAGCTCAATTGTCTTCGAAACTCCACATGGAACTTTTTCATTTCCAGCTTTAAATTATTTATTCAGTTTTTGCCATTTTCACTTCATTGAAATGAACTCTCTCTTCTTGCTATTATGTCCTGGAAGCTATTTATCCAACCTGATTTAATTGCATTTTCACGGAATTGTATTACATTTTTCCAATTGCTATTACATTTTATATTCTCTGTGTTTTTATGCCCTGATGCCAACTGTTAGCAGTGGCCCTCTCCTACTTTATTATTAAATCACCCCAGGTGTTTCTTAGGCCAGGTTTACTTAGATTTTAATCTGGAATTAAAAATAGTAACATAGGTAGACTGTTGGAAATCCTAACTTAGGTTTTGGTAAATAGGGAAGTTGAAGTCAGGTCTATTATAGTATATTTGAATGCTTGCTATATAGAACTACTGTAAATTAGCATCCTTGATCTCTGTTTCAAAATTTTCGTTACTACCTCCCTTTTGTAGATTCCTTTAAAGGAGAGTTCTTCATCTAGGAAATTCTTGCAAACTACACATTGGGTCAGTCAGCTCAAATTTTAAAAAAAATTACATAAATTATATAGAAAAACTCAAAAACCATTGCTAGTCTCACATGTCAAAAATGCTCAAAGAATTGTTTTGCTTTCTTGCTGGATAGGTTGTAAACATAAACTGAGGCAATACTTGACAGCAGCTAAGAGCATATGAAAATGTTGAGGCAAAAAACCCAAAGTCCTGCCAAAGTCACAGAAAAAAATTCATTACAGCAAAAAAATTGATAAAATATGTAGCCAAGAAAATGTCCTTTATTTAAAAAAAAATAACAGAGAAAAAGAATACCAGCTGCCAATTATGGGGTGGGGGTATTTTGATGTCTGTTCAGACTTGGACTTGATTTAGATGGACTCTAGTGCAATCCTCTGTCAGCTAAATTACATGCACCATGCACTTCAAAGGCCTTGTGCTCAATGGGAATGCCCAGGACTGAGCGCTGTGAGAAATAAATGATTGCACTGCCATGCAGGCTGCCAACCTGCTTCCATCACTTTTCAGTAGCAAGAAAAAACATGGTGTGCAAATGGACATCACACTGTGATAAGGGGAAGGCCAGAAATACAGTTGCAACATAGTGAGCAAAGTTAACAGAGGCAAATCTTTCAGTTTCCTTGGACAACTACACTCTCCAAGCAGTGGCTTCGCTGGTGGACAAAATGGTGCATATGGTGCATGAATATGCATGGCTCAGACACACCTTTCTTACCGAGGTGTGTCAGAGGTAAGGGTTCAGAAGAACTTTAAAGAGCTTTACTGGAGGGAAATTTCCTCTAGATATCCACTTTAGTGATTTGTCCATGCCTAATGGGCAGGACAAAGTTGGCTGATGGAAGAATATCACCTGAGCATGCTCTTTGACCTCAGTGGTTCACCTTCTATTGTCTTCTAAAAGACATGCTGCCAGACTGAGGTGCCTCAGCTTTCCTTCACACTGCCTCTCTGTCAAACTGTCATTTTGTAGGTGTGTAGAGAGAATCTCTGTGTACTGTATGGAAACATCGCCTTTCAACTAAAAGCTGACTGGCCAATGAGCTAAGGCAGGAAATAGGAGGTGGCAGTTCCTATAAGGAGGGAGAACTCTGGGATAGAGTCAGGCACAGGAAGAGATTCATTCTGAACTCTGAGGAATATGATCTAATGAACCCAAAGAGAGGTAAACTAACCACCATGTGGTGAGACCTAGAATAGAATGAAGGAGATAATAGAGTTACTAGTTAGCAGGGTAGGTGGGGTGGGTGGGTGGGTGGTGGTGTTAGGAGGGGGGAGAGTTCAAGCTTTTGCCTAGGCAATTATTAATAAGTAATTAGGTTTCACAATCATTATTTCGGGAACTTGGGTGTAGGTGAAAAACCTGCAGCTTCAAGGTGTCTGGAAGTCTCTTTGAAGTAAATTCCCAGGACTCAACACTCATACTTGGATGATCCATTCCACAATTCTATAACAAGTTGAGGCTCCAACGTCAAATATGCTAGCTGTCTTTGTCTAGTCTAGAAGTGTTGCAAGAATATTTCAACCATAAAAAGCTAGGATTTTTTGGTCTCAAGATTAATCACTGAGATACCTATTTAGCATATCAAAACTAATTCTGGTCCTAGTCTTCTTCAATCCATACTTGCTACTGGTCTTTCTGCCTGGAAACCCAGTCTTCTACTTTAAACTCTCCAGCCCAGGGGTTATGCTGGGTGCCTCCCCCCCCCGCCACTCGTGTCATCTTCTCTTCCCTACATAACCCAGCCATTTTTACTACAGTTGTCTCCTGGTTTCATGGTCTCCTGGTCTCCTGGACTCCTGCTCTCCTGCTCTCCTGGCTTGCTTCTGGCCTCTTGGCTCCCAGTTCCTCTGTTCCTCATCTCGTTTCCTACCTCCTCTTCACAAGGCCCAGTGTAGCAGGAAATAAATAGTTAATCTGTTCTGAGCTCCTTGTGGTTTTTGATTGCTCTGTACCTGCCGAAAAGCTCTGGATTCACATGAATAAAACACACACATACACATCTTTGTATCTTGAGAGCCTTGATTAGCTTAACGGTTGAACATGTCCCCTCCAGTATTCATGAATACTCGTTAAATCTTTATTTTATCTCTGCTAGCCTAGACCCAATTGAGTGAGTGGCTCCTGGGGCCACTTTCCTAGACTCTTACATGTTTGTGGGCTTTAAGTCTGACTTTTCTGCTTCCTCATTGTCTTAGTTAGGATTTTACTGCTGTGAACAGACACCATGACCAAGGCAAGTCTTATACAGGACAACATTTAAGTGGGTCTGGCTTACAGGTTCAGAGGTTCAGTCCATTATCATCAAGGTGAGAGCATGGCAGCATCTAGGCAGGCATGGTGTAGGCAGAGCTGAGAGTTCTACATCTTCATCTAAAGGCTGCTAGTGGAAGACTGACTTTCAGGCAGCTAGGGTGAAGGCCTTAAACTCACACCCACAGGTCATACCTCCCTAGGCCAAGCATGTACAAACCATTCATTGTATGGTCTGTCCTTGATCCTTCTCATGGCAGACCTTTTTCCTCTCCCACCATTCTTTGTCTGGAAATCTCACATTCCTGCCTCTATCCCTCTGCCCAACCATTGGCCACTGGCTCTTTATTAATTGATCAAAAACCAATTAGGAACAGGGTCCCTCAGCATCTGGACACATAGATTCCTGTGTGATTTTGGGAGACAAATTAAGACCAGACATTAGAACCAATCCCCAACAGCCCAATTTAGTCTGCTGGCCCTGTTCAGTTTGGATTCTTCCAGATGCTTTTGCCTGTGTACTCTTAATATCTACTATAAACAAAACAAAACAAAACAAAACGAAATGTCAAAAAAGCAAAACTCAACCTTTAAGGACCAATCTCATGCTCTTTTTATTTTTTCTTCTTTGTTCATTTGGTGCTGAAATCAGAGATGGGTATATTGATTTCCTTTCCCAGGATCCCCGGCTCTACAAACCAAGTGGCTGATCTGGAACTCCTAATGTATAAATGGGTCATTTGTTTCTGCTAGTTTTTGTCACCCACAGAATTTGACTCAAAATTCTAGAGTCTGCCTCTCCTCCATCTTGAACCACTCGATTCTCTTCTACTCTTTTCATCTTTCCAGCTTGCTGCTTCCATCTGGACATTCATAGCCACGTGGGTATCTCTCTCTCCTAGGTGTATGTCACTCTGGAGGGTCCTGCATTGTTTAATTTTACTACAAAAGCCACACTGTTTTGTCAGGAAGCTCTTTTTGCTCTACTGGGTCTCCAGTCATACAGAAACTCCCTGTGATTTAGGAAACGTTCTCAGACATGTTTTTCACTGGACTTGGGGATGTACTAGATTGAAATTCTTGTTACCAGACACTTCTCTTTGCTCTGATCTCCTTTTTAAAGCTTCCTTGCTTCCACATAGAAGCTGGAGTCGTGCAACTTCCTCAAGCCCTTCTGGGCCTCTGGGACACTGTTCTCTGTCTCTCAACTCCCTCCTGGGGTTTACTCTCCTCCCCTGGAAACTACCTGCTTTGTCCTCAAACTTCAAACAGTTTGGCCTCAGCACAAATCAATGACCAAATTCTGTCAGGCTCAATTTTCAATTTTTTTTCCTATGGTAACAACATCTGCTACTGCTTAAAAAAAATGATCCCCAAATCTCTTAAGTCCAAACTTGCTCTGCTCTACTCTTTCAAAGTCTCTTCTTTCTAAGGTTTCTCTACCTCTCACCTTAAAAGCCTTTTATCTCTATGATTTCTTTGATCTCTGCTCTTAAGAAATTCCTTTAGACTATACCATAAACTCTGTTAGGATTTGTAAGTTCACTAGGTAGGGTTAAAAAAGTAATCTATAACAAAAAATTGTTTAAAACTTTAACAAAAGGCTTATAGTTAAAAATTTATCATGGGTAATCTTAATTTGATACAACATGCTATATATGTGATTTAACTCTTGTTTAAAATATACTTTGTATGTAACTTGGATTCAAGTCTTGTTTACAGAAATACGTATTTTATATAGCAAACATGTGGCACCAACCATCTATAGTAAGGTTAAAAGATATATCCATGTGACTTCACTACCATGTTAAAATGACCACACTGTGCAGACCAACTAAGCAGCACCTATGAAACTTATTACTATGGAACTCTTGGTTTATGATTATATTTATTTTATACTAATGAGAAAACAGCAGGTCTACAAAATACTTCTGGATTGGTATATATTTTTGAATGATGATAAAAAGGTAAGGTTAGAGAGGTATATTAAGATTAAAAAGAACTGACTGAGAGATGCATATCTAACTACTTATGTCATTTCCAACTCTGTTCAACATTGGTTTTCTAAAAATTTATATAAGGAACAACATATTTTTAGTAAAAAGAAAGACAAGTTTAATAAATAAAGTTTATAAGTTTTTATGGCCTACTCACATTAACAATAACTGTTAAAGGTTGTTTAAGAGTTCAAACTGATGTCTAGCCTCATTGTCTTTGTTAACATTGCTAAGCCTTAGTTATTCCAATAAACTAAGTTCTAAAAGAAACTGTGATATTCTATAATGATACACTATAAAAGGATAAAGTTCTTAGTTTAATGTTTTATTTTGGTGTTAAAGGATTTTTAACAAAATACAATTTTTATTGTTGTCATTGTACTAAAGCACAAGGTGAAAAAAATCCAAACATAAGATTGCAGTTGAATGGGCAAGGACTTGAATTTCCAAATTTCCTTACTTTAGGGTAGAATTGGAAGAACAGTATCCAAAGATGCTTGTTAGAATAGCTTTGTCAAAACCCTTCCTTTCTATGCACTACAATCATTACACAGTGAAATACTGAGATTCAGGAAAAGTCAAACCCATTTTCTTTTCCTCACCTGTTTTCCCTTAACCCATAATCTTTATACACACACACACACACACACACACACACACACACACACACACACACACACACACACACACAAATAGCCCTTGACTTGAAGTCAGTGCTTAGGATAATTCTAATAGGGAAGAAGTTTGTAGTCATGGGAAAGGATCTTTAGAATTCAAGGTGGCAATTTAGCAACTTTCCAATAAAAGGATGAGGTTTTCCACAGTAATAGTCTCATGAACCCACAGGCTACCCTTAGACTAGACAGTATTGTTATTTAAAAAAGACAAACACATGACATTCTACCTTACTGTACACTGGAAGAAGCTCAACGTTATAAGTTGGCACTTCCCATGCATCAGATTGCCCCAAACTGATCCTCTCAATCAACTGTTGACCAGACTATGGTGACTGCAGCTACTCAGAAATAAGCATCACAATGGGGGAAGGCATATTATGAACAGTTATTAAACAGACAGACCTAGCCTGCCCCGATAGTCATAAATTTACTGCATATATATATATATATATATATATATATATATATATATATATATATATATATCAATAAAGCTGTTTGCTGCTATACCATTTATAGTCATTGTCAGGAATTAAGTTTTAATTGGCAAAACTATACATCACATACCAACTTAAAATAGAGCCATTTTTTCAGTCAATTATTATTTCTGTATTTTGAAAACACTAGTAATATTTTTCTGTCATTTGATATTGCATTTTCATTATCCACAGCAACCCCACTATGGAATAGAATACTAGAATTTCTAATTACTGCCTCTCCATAACTTAGGACATATTCATCATTCCTTCTCCATTTCTCTCCTCCCCACATCTCCTCGGTCTCTAATAACCATCATTATATACTCAGCTTCTGTGAGACCAATTTCTTTTAGATGTCAGATGTGAATGAAAACATATGGAATTTGTTGTTTTGTGCCTGGCTAATTTCAGCTAACACAATGACTTCCTTATCTGTGAAAGCCCTTTAAAGATTTTCACCTTTTGTTGATGAATATATTTCATTATGGTCCATTTATCATTTATTTAATGGCCGCTTCAATTGCTTCCATTTCTTGGCTACTATGGATAGTATTTCAATGAATCCGAGGGTGTCAGTGTTCTTTGTGTTGGGGTTTGCCCTGAAGTTACTGTATTTTGATGCTAATTCCACTGCCCCAAGGACAGCTGCCTAGTCAAGGACTCAGAACTCAGGTGACTTCACCAGAACCACCTCTCCATTGAATTTGTAAAGTACTGGTGAGGGGCAGGTACAGGATAGAAGGAGGCCTGTCATTGGAGGAGAAGGAAGGATGGGCTGGAGAGAAGTTTAAAGGAAGAGGAGGAGACGAGGAGAGAGAAGAGGAGACAGGGCAGAGGAGAGGGGGCTGAGAAGCCGTGGTAGGACAAGATGGCAGGTGATGTTAAGATTCTGCTCTGTGTATTTACAGGTTGTTATTAATGTTCTCAAGGGATGGATAGTACGGGGCTTTGTATGTTTAAGTGAGCAATTATGTCTTATCAACTGGATCTAAGATTATTGTGTTGTGTGTTCTTTTATGTGAGGGTTTGAGTGTAGGAAAGTGTGCGGCTGGGCTGTGTTTCCGCCAAGATATCTAGCAGACATCTTGGGGCACCGCGGAGAGGACCTAGTGGGGTAAAAGACACTGTTACTCTTTATTATTCATATATTTTTACAACAACACTTTGGTATACTGATGAGATTTCTTTGGGACACAGAGTTATAGTGGAATTGTTAGATCACGTGTTAGTTCTATTTATGTAAGCAAAGGGTCTGAAGGTGTATCTGGAAGAAAATGGGGGATAAGAGACGTGAAGAAGGACGCCAAGACAAGAGTCTGATCAAGGCGACAACTTTATTTTTCCCAAGGCTAAATTTATACCAAAACATGGGTAACAGAGGGAGGTGGGGAGTAAGAAACATTTACGCAGGCCAAGGACACAATATTCATGTGGTCAGGGAGTAGGCTGATGTTGACAGGTTGTCAGAAAGGTCACAGGTTTGTCATATCTATTAGTCAGCAGGATGTTGGTTTTTCACAAAGGTTACAGGTCATTGCATTGGGTATCTTGACGTATCATGTTATTATTATTATTATTATTATTATTATTGTTATTAGTATTATTATTATCATTATTATTATTCATTTTGACCACCAGATTTGTAATAGTTTTCTGCAGCTGGCTGGGGATTTTCTATGAACCCAGTCATACTTAATTCTAACCATAATAATAACATCAACAATGGAGGGTTTTGAGGGCATCGCTCCCAACATATTCAGACTTTGGAAGAATTTCCCCAGCCCTCTCTATAACAACTTTACTAACTTACACGTGCAGAAACTATGTTCAAGAGAGGCTTCCCTATCTTTACATTCTCATCTGCATGTGGTCTTTTGTCTTGGTAATAAATCCTTTCTTCCTGAGGTGGTGTATTCTCACTGTTGCATTTTCTTCATGATTAATTACATTAAGTATTTTTCATGTATTTATTGATATCTTTATGATATTCTTTGAAGAATATCTGCTAACTGCACATACAGGCATATTCATATGCCACCCCACACAACCCTCTCAGGGAAATCAAAGGTCTATAAAGATTGGTTTGTGAATATCTTATTTACTCAGAGGAAAGGATGAGATGAGAGCATTACCCAAGCCTTATGTACATCTGACTTGGGCTGAGCCCATAACATTTCTAACTATCCATAGGCCTAGGCCTGGAAGCTTTAGGATTAGATAAAATCTAATCTTCTACAAACCTGGACCTTGAGGGCTTCAAAATCCAGCCTCCATCTGTTAACTGAGGCCTAGAATGTTTCTGCTTCCAAGCCTTCCTGTTGAATAAACTCATCCTTTCCAGCTTTTACTGAACTCTGGCTGGCTGGTTCAATTCAGCTGTTCTGGCATGAACTCCTCTCCATGCTAGACTGATTCAAATTGGCTTCTAACTGAATTGCTCTGATTGGAAAAACTGCCACTGAACTCTGGGAACTGAACTGCATGGACTGCATTGACTGCATGGACAAATCACAACTGAATGGAACTACACAAACTCAACTGAATTCAACTGCATTCATCTGTAGTGTACCAAACTCAACTGAACACCACTTAACTCTCTTTCCTTCACTGCTCTTAAGTAGCCTCTTTTTCTGTTTGTTCTCACGAGAGGGAATCCTTCTGTCAAATCTTTCTCTGATTTGTCACTTTGTCTGTCTCTTAATTAGAGGTCATTGGGAGTAAATATATGTACTAAAGGCATGTCTACATTCTAGCCAAAGGGATTAAAGGTGTGTATTTAAGACATGTCTATCTTCCAAATGTATCATACAGACCTAGGTCCTTCCATGTGATCCATTGCCAAAGTAACCATGTTGCTGGTTTAAAATTCTGTATTGGTTGTTCATTTTGAAGCTAAATAATTTGAAGTTTGGCTGTTGGTGGTGGTTGATTCCTTTTATATCTGCTGGATCTCATGTTTTGATGGATCTGCTGGTTACATTCTATTTTCCCACTTTGTCATTCTCTTCTGTGTCACAGACTTCAGTTTGAAAGTCTGTGATGTAAAGAGGTCAGAGTAATACAAAGTTTACTTTATTGGGGGTGGGGCATTGATCTAGATGCCCACTTATTCTTCCTGCAGGGGCAGTAGAGCAATATACTGGTGCATTATACAGGGTCAGTGACATATTAGGTGAGGAATGAACATTGGTTATGCCTACAGCCTTTGGGACAGAGTGTGGAATTGAAGGGTTTGCTTGTTAAGTTCTTCAAACGTTGCTCTCAGGGCATCACTTTTAGAAACCTATCATTTAGTTTTTTTTTATAAATGTCCTTCTGCTCACTCTGATGTCTACTGCTTATGTGTGCAGTCACTCGGAGCACAACTTCATGGCCTGAAGACATAGAAAAAGTAACATGCTTCTGTTTGGTTCCCTCTCTGTCCACAGCAAAAGCAAGCTAAAAGCAGACAGAAATATAATTGTGTGGATAACCCCAGAAGAGATTAATGCATTTTAAACCCAGAGAAAAAGCTCACACGCAGATGAAGTCAACAGTTTTAGATATATATTTCATGTCAGGTACTAGGAGTGGTTCCTTCTCCAAGTTCTAAGGTGAGGCAGTTCACAGGGTAGAAAGAAAATCAGTTTTGCAGTCAGACAGGGTTTGATCACTGTCTTATTCTATTTGTGTTACCTGATTTCAAGACGTAAATGCTAAAAAATAAAAATAATACCTACTTTACATCTAGTTATATTGAAACAGAGGTTATATGTATATAACCCACAACACAGAGACTAGAATGTAGTGATATCTCACCAAAGGACTACCTTTATTGAAAAGCTATTGCCAAAGACCTCTAGAGTTCTTAAAAACATTAACAAGAAAAGGTCTTCATATGGTCAAATACTGCATAGAGTTGAAATACTTTCTATGTCAGACATGGTAGATAACTTTTAGTCTTGGAATGAAGTATATTTCTGAATTTTCTACACAGTAACACTTTTTAAAAAACTCCCCTCGTGCTTTCCAAAATACATTAATTTTTTTATTGAAATACTTAATTTTATAATACACATTTTTCCTTAAATCAAGATTTAAAATTCACCTTGCCAGTCCCAGTATGAAATGCTGAGATGATGAATTGTCTATCTCTGAAACATATTTCATTTATCAAGCCTATTAATAAAGCATGGCTGTTGACAGTATGAATTCCATTTTTGGAAGTGTCATAATCTTGCAGACAGGCTTGCAATAGATGAGAAGTCCATCTCAGAGCTGTAAATGATGCACCCACTTCAGCCACAGCAGTTTTGTTAAACATCTATCTTCATGGGTGAAGATTAATTCAGGTCATTGTGCAGCTATCTCAAACTGCCATCTTTAGGATTTGTGAATTAGAATCGGGGCTTGTAAAGTCGCATAATTAAATGTAGGCAAGACTCAATTCCAGAGAAACATGTTAACTTGGATTCTGCATAGAGGCCCTGTTGATATGACCGTTCATGCTGTCAGTGGTGGGAGAATCCTGTTAGAAGGGTGTTAAATAGTTTTTACAGTTTTGTAAGGCGTGCCACTGCTGTGGTGTTCTAGCATACAACCGAGTTGAGTAATTGATGTTTTATGGCTTACAAGGGAGCTTTTCCAATCCATAAATTGCCTTCTTGAGAATATGTGCCACACGTTCCAGAGCAACAAGAACCTAGAAAACCTGCATTTGTTTTTCAAGATATTCAATCTTTTATTTAAAAATATGTATACGTACATATATACATATATGTGCCATTTTCACTTAGTTAACAGCCAAAAACTGTGTATAAAAAGATAGTTGAAACACTTCTATCTCCTCCACATCTCCTGTCTACCTTCCATGCATCTTTTGTAACTCCCATTGTATTAAGAACCATGCATTTGTATTTTGATAGTATCTTCATTTTTCCATAAAAGGTAGCATATGTTGCACATGCTTGTGCTTAGCCCTGGATTTTCCTAGCTTCACTTTTGGGAAGTTTTCTCATGATGTTTCATACATTATATATTTCTTGCTAGTTTGAGCTCTATGAGTAGCGGATGCCGAGACAGTATTCAGCAGGGAGTGCCTAGGAAAGAACGTGCGAAGTAGCTGGCAGAGATTGGGGAACTGAATGAGAAAGAAAGGAAGTTGGTGAGTGCACCCTAGACTGCAATCCATGCTGGCAAAGCTGTAGGAAGCCTCCATTAAGCCTCTGTCAGAAGAGTCCAGGGTCCCCAGGAATGAACATACACCTCAGGAGCTCTGCCACATTGTCATTGGTGGGGAACAAGTAGCCTTCAGGAACTAACCCATCTGTAACTTTAGTCATTTGCACCCATAAAGGTTCTTTGAAACATTTCAATGTGTAAAGTCCTTCCATTTTCTAAGATAATTGCCTTTATAATTATCTTGTTGCCCAGAGTAGCTTCACATGTTGTTGCCCCAGTAGAAAACGAAAGACACTGCAGGATTAGGTAATTCACTAAATAAGAAACTGGGAGTCTGTGGAACCTGTTAGATGGTCTGTATATGCATGTGATGTCACAGAAAAAAGTTGAGGTATTATTAGCATGAAATACGAAGACAGCAGGAGCCAGGACTGACTGTCACAGCACTTATTAAAAGCTTGTTGGGTGAATTAATTAGCCCTTTTGGGGTGGTCAACATTATAGTTCCACATGATCTTTAAGATTCTTCCCAGGGATAAAATACTTCTGCCAACAATGTCAATTATGCATTTCCTCCAAGGAAAGATAAAAATAGAAGAAGCAAAATAACACCCAGCTTCCTCTGTCTCCCTCACCCTATCCCCACCCCTACCTGTGCCAATTCCCCATGCCTCTACTCCAATCCAAGAGGAATTACTAATCTGGCCCAATATGTTAATTTCCCCAAAGCATTCCACACGGAACTTTGCTTACTTTCTACAGTGCGAGGGCCCAGACAGAGTTCTACTAGGGTTTTCAGGAGTCACTCCCTCATTTATGAAATGGAAAAAATAATTTTTAGTAAGTCTTATCCCGGCAGTTCAATGCTATTGCTTAGTGTCTTTACTCATTCTTTGGTGTTTATTCTTTAGTGTTGTCACCTATTTAGTGTCTATACTCTAGTGTTTTTAACCTATTTTTATTACTTAGTCTCTTTACCTAATTCTGGGCCAGAATTGGGGTAGTTTTCATTTTGTTAGTACCATTCAAGCTTGTACCACCTTCCAGGTTACAACATGTTTCAAAGCTTCAGAAAAATTTCACACACTAAAATAAACTTTTAAAATGTCTAGCAAGATGTTTCTGTTTTTCATATCATCTACCTGGATTTTGTTGGCTGGACTATCTGGCTGAAGATTTTTATATGACTTTAAGCCACAGAATTCAAGCTTAAAATAGTCATCTCTTATATGACTACAGGCATTCCTGAGAGAAACAGTAGTGTTTTCCACTGATCCATACTATAGCAGTGATTCTGAGAGGCATCTGGAGCTTGGTGACATTGATAATGATTCGTGTTGGAATTGATCTATCACCAGTGGCCACCTCATCCTGAGATGTGACTTCATATTCACACTTTCCTCCAGCCCTTTCAGTCTGTGAGAAAGAAGGTTTCCTAGGAGATAGGATGTTTAAAAACTGTTTGCCACCAATAATTCTGAGTCCGTTGTCAGAAGTGTCACGTGAGTCTCAGTGGTGAATTGAACAGTGATTGGGGAAGGTGGCAGTGGATTTCAAAAGGGAGGGTAGCTTTGCAAAATGAAGGAGATATATATGTCTATAAAACATTTTCCATTTCTTAAATAATGAGCGTACACAATGCTGGGTTGTTCCGATGTACTATTTTTGTTCATAGAACAGAAATATTTAACAGTTACTTTTACCTCAAGGAACTCACGGAGTTAGCTCCATGCTGAGAAGGGATCTGCATTAATTTATTCCACTATTTATAAATAGCGTGAATCAAATTCTCTTCTTTTAGTTATAGAAATGAATAAGTGCTTTTAATATTTTCACTTCAAGCATTTAACCTTTTCTCATCCCTGCAGATGTTTTTTCCCAACCTGTGTTGAGCATTCATGTGCATTTAGTCTATAGCTACACGACATGGTTGGACATGCTATTCTCACTTTCTTTCCCTTTGTCCTCTCCTCACGGGTGACTTTCATTGTCACAATCATGATTTAGCAACTGACCACCGAGAATTTTCAAGTTTTAGAATGGAATGTTTAGTAAGAGATCCTGGGTGCATTCTAAGAATGCCTTGGCATGCTAAAAGGAGGGCAGTGCTTCCTACTATAGAGCATTGTTTACGCAGCCTGGGGAATGCTTAACTGTGCTTTTGCAAGGGGATTGACACTTGAGGCTGCATACTATTAACTGCGGTGTCCCTTGAACCACAAGGAATAGCACAGATCTCATTAGAGAGATCTGAGCTTTAATTCTTGTCATTGAATCTGCAATTGACCCTACTGAGTGTCCCATTTGCCACTTTAATGTAAGGTCATTAACAACTAAGGGTGATTTCCAGTGCCACAGTCTCCTAAATCACTGACTAGCTTCAATGCACAGCCACAGGAACTTTCTCACCTACCTTTTAATGGACATTTTGGAGGAAATTGTATCCCTACAATTTTCTCTATAGTCTGCCTCTTTCTTCCTGCTGAAGGCTTTTAATCTCTTTTCAGACTGTTCTGAGATAAAAAAAATTAGCTGAGTCAGAAAGAGGAATTTAGTTCTTCCCAGTGAGTTAGGGCAGTACACCAGCACAGACTTTCCCCTACTGCTTTAAGAAAGAAAGCACATGGCTAGTGTCACTACCACTCTTATTTATACTTGGAAGCATTACCAGAGCCAAGTTCCTTCTGCTGACTGGAGCTTCTTGCTAAGACAGGCTTTAGGGCTGCTTGCTAATTCTAGAACAATTTACTGGACAGTTCATCATTTCCCCTTCTTATCACCATAAAGAGGGACAGTCTGCACAACTCTAGCTATACAGTGCTCTTGCTGTTCCAGGTGACCTGTATAATCCATGAGGGAACAGAGTGAATCTCCTGAAACTGCAATGTGCTAGACTTTTATCAATCCCTAGTTTGGATATAGCATCCAAGAGCTTCCCAACACAAATTATGACCAGCTACAGGTTTTAAAACAGAAATGAATTATCTCACTGTTTGGGGGAACACTCTTTAATCGAGTTGTCTGTAGGGCCATGCTCTCTCTGAAGGCTCCAAGGGAAAGTGTCTTCCTTTCTTGTCACTTCCTAATTTCTAGTGGGGCTGGCAACCTTGGCATCATAGCTTGAGGACGCAGCGCTCTGATTCCTGCCTCCATCCTCATGTATCATTATCTCCTGGTCTTCATATGTACTCCTTCTAGGAACTATAGTTTTATTTGGGATGATCCTAATCTACCAAAGCCTCATATTTAAAATTTCATTGTCCTTTTTTTCCAGTAAGGTTGCACTGAGAGATGACAAATGGACATGAAACTGAGAAACACTATTCAACCAAGCATGCCTAGTTTGGGGAAAATTTTTCTGTCCATCTTCCTCTTTGTTTATAGTAAGGCAACACCCTTGTCTTTAAACATTGTTGAATAACTTCTAAATAACTGCTAAACTTAGAGACTTTTTCAAATTTTCTTGTTTTTCCTGTGACCTTCAGAAGCTACGGTTTCATTTTAGAAAATTGTTCTTGCTTTGTTTTAAATTTAGAAATTAAGTTGAAAATAACTGGCGTCTCTATGATATTGTATGACAATAATTATAATTATATCCGGCTTTTAATTTTTTATTTTTAATACTGTGTATTTACTAGACAAATCCTAAGCTATGTAAGACAATGCCATGCAAGTATGTAATAAACTTTGAATATATTCACCCCATAACATAGAACCCTACCTTTTTGTCCTTTCTTTTCCTGTTGATTTCCTTTGTTTCCCTAGACAATTTCTGTGGTGATATATCTCCTCTGTTGCTTTGTGGGATTTAGAAACACCCTGGGAACAAATCTCTGTACACATCTATGTGGGGTTCTCTAGGGGTGGTTAATTGAGATGGAAAGATCTGCTCTAGCGGTAGCTAAGACCTTACCTATTTTCTGGGATTCTAGACTAAATTAGAGGAAGAAAGCAAGCTGAGTCTGAATCTTCATCATTCTCTGCTTTTTGACTATGGATAATCTGTAAACAACCACCTCTTGCTGTAGTTGCCATATAATTGAGCGACCATAGACTCCCAATTTCTGAAACTGCAAGCCAGAAAAAAAATGCCCTTTCTTTCTTAAGTTACTATTGTTATGCATTTTATCAGAGCAAGATAAGTAGTGAATTCAGTTTTGTTTTACTATTGTGATATAGGAATGACAGACGACTATATAAAACACATGTATATCTATATAAAACCTAGGATCCATGAATAAGAGAAAGATTGTACTTGTTTCTCTGTGACTGACTTCATTTGTTTAACATGATTTTCTACAGTTCTGTCCATTATCTGCACACAATACACATTTGCTTTTCTGTATGGCGGAAACCATTTTGTTGTGTAATATGCCACATTCTTTACCCATTTCTTTCTTGATTGATACCCAGTAAGACTTGATAACTTACTGATTACGCTGCATTAAAAGTCGATGTGTAAGAGCCTCTGGTATGTTGATTTATAAGCCTTTGGTAAAATACATCAGAGTAGAATGTCTGGGCCATATGGATCTGTTTTCACTTTTGTTCTTTTTTTTATTATTATTATTAACGTGAGTATTCCTTATTTACATTTCGAATGTTATTCCCTTTCCCGGTTTCTGGGCAAATATCCCCCAATCCCTCTCCCTCCCATTCTTTGTGGGTGTTCCCTTCCACACCCTCCCCCCATTGCAGCCCGCCCCCAACAATCAGTTCACTGGGGGTTCAGTCTTAGCAGGACCAAGGGCTTCCCCTTCCCCTGGTGATCTTACTAGGATATTCAATGCTACCTATGAGGTCAGAGTCCAGGGTCAGTCCATGTATAGTCTTTAGGTAGTGGCTTAGTCCCTGGTTGCTTGGCATTGTTGTTCATAAGGGGTCTCGAGCCCCTTCAAGCTCTTCCAGTTCTTTCTCTGATTCCTTCAATGGAGGTCCTATTCTCAGTTCAGTGGTGTGCTGCTGGCATTCGCCTCTGTATTTGCTGTATTTTGGCTGTGTCTCTCAGGAGAGATCTACATCCGGCTCCTGTCAGTCTACACTTCTTTGCTTCATCCATCTTGTCTAATTGGGTGGTTGTATATGTATGGGCCACATGTGGGGCAGGCTCTGAATGGGTGTTCTTTCTGTCTGTTTTAATCTTTGCCTCTCTATTCCCTGCCAAGGGTATTCTTGTTCCCCCTTTTAAAGAAGGAGTGAAGCATTCACATTTTGATCATCCGTCTTGGGTTTCATGTGTTCTAGGCATCTAGGGTAATTCAAGCATTTGGGCTAATAGCCAAATATCAATGAATGCATACCATGTGTGTTTTCTGTGACTGGGTTACCTCACTCAGGATGATATTTTCCAGTTCCGACCATTTGCCTACGAATTTCATAAAGTCATTGTTTTTGATAGCTGAGTAATATTCCATTGTGTAGATGTACCACATTTTCTGTATCCATTCCTCTGTTGAAGGGCATCTGGGTTCTTTCCAGCTTCTGGCTATTATAAATAAGGCTGCTATGAACATAGTGGAGCATGTATCTTTTTTATATGTTGGGGTATCTTGTGGGTATATGCCCAAGAGAGGTATAGCTGGATCCTCAGGTAGTTCAATGTCCAATTTTCTGAGGAACATCCAGACTGATTTCCAGAATGGTTTTACTAGTCTGCAATCCCACCAACAATGGAGGAGTGTTCCTCTTTCTCCACATCCTTGCCAGCATTTGTTGTCACCTGAGTTTTTGATCTTAGCCATTCTCACAGGTATGAGGTGAAATCTCAGGGTTGTTTTGATTTGCATTTCCCTTATGACTAAAGATGTTGAACAATTCTTTAGGTGTTTCTCAGCCATTTGGCATTCCTCAGCTGTGAATTCTTTGTTTAGTTCTGAACCCCATTTTTTAATAGGGTTATTTGTCTCCCTGCAGTCTAACTTCTTGAGTTCTTTGTATATTTTGGATATAAGGCCTTTATCTGTTGTAGGATTGGTAAAGATCTTTTCTCAATCTGTTGGTTGCCGTTTTGTCCTAACCACAATATCCTTTGCCTTACAGAAGCTTTGCAGTTTTATGAGATCCCATTTGTCGATTCTTGATCTTAGAGCATAAGCCATTGGTGTTTTGTTCAGGAAATTTTGTCCAGTGCCCATGTGTTCGAGATGCTTCCCTAGTTTTTCTTCTATTAGTTTGAGTGTATCTGGTTTGATGTGGAGGTCCTTGATACACTTGGACTTAAGCTTTGTGCAGGGTGATAAGCATGGATCCATTTGCATTCTTCTACATGTTGACCTGCAGTTGAACCAGCACCATTTGCTGAAAATGCTATCTTTTTTCCATTGAATGGTTTTGGCTCCTTTGTCAAAAATCAGGTGCCCATAGGTGTGTGGGTTCATTTCTGGGTCTTCAATTCTGTTTCATTGGTCTATCTGTCTGTCTCTGTACCAATACCATGCAGTTTTTTTCACTATTGCTCTGTAATACTGCTTGAGTTCAGGGATAGTGATTCCCCCTGAAGTCCTTGTATTGTTGAGGATAGTTTTAGCTATCCTGGGTTTTTTGTTATTCCAGATGAATTTGCAAATTGTTCTGTCTAACTCTTTGAAGAATTGGATTGGTATTTTGATGGGGATTGCATTGAATCTGTAGATTGCTTTTGGTAAAATGGCCATTTTTACTATATTAATCCTGCCAATCCATGAGCATGGGAGATCTTTCCATCTTCTGAGGTCTTCTTCAATTTCTTTCTTCAGAGTCTTGAAGTTCTTATTGTACAGGTCTTTTACTTACTTGGTTAAAGTCACACCGAGGTACTTTATATTATTTGAGTCTATTAAGAAGGGTATCGTTTCCCTAATTTCTTTCTCGGCTTGTTTCTCTTTTGTGTAGAGGAAGGCTACTGATTTATTTGAGTTAATTTTATACCCAGCCACTTTGCTGAAGTTGTTTATCAGCTTTAGTACTTCTCTGGTGGAACTTTTGGGATCACTTAAATATACTATCATATCATCTACAAATAGTGATATTTTGACTTCTTATTTTCCAATCTGTATCCCCTTGTACCCCTTTTGTTGTCTGATTGCTCTGGATAGAACTTCAAGAACTATATTGAATAAGTAGGGAGAGAGTGGGCAGCCTTGTCTAGTCCCTGATTTTAGTGGGATTGCTTCAAATTTCTCTCCATTTACTTTAATGTTAGCAACTGTTTCGCTGTATATGGCTTTTACTATGTTTGGGTATGGGCCTTGAATTCCTATTCTTTCCAGGACTTTTATCATGAAGGGGTGTTGAATTTTGTCAAATGCTTTCTCAGCATCTAATGAAATTATCATGTGGTTTTGTTCTTTCGATTTGTTTATGTAATGGATCACGTTGATGGTTTTCCGTATATTAAACCATCCCTGCATGCCTGGGATGAAGCCTACTTGATCATGGTGGATGATTGTTTTGATGTGCTCTTGGATTCGGTTTGCCAGAATTTTATTGAGTATTTTTGCATCGATATTCATAAGGGAAATTGGTCTGAAGTTCTCTTTCTTTGTTGGGTCTTTGTGTGGTTTAGGTATAAGAGTAATTGTGGCTTCATAGAAGGAATTCGGTAGTGCTCCATCTGTTTCAATTTTGTGGAATAGATTGGATAATATTGGTATGAGGTCTTCTATGAAGGTGTGATAGAATTCTGCACTAAACCCATCTGGACCTGGGCTCTTTTTGGTTGGGAGACCTTTAATGACTGCTTCTATTTCCTGAGGAGTTATGGGGTTGTTTAACTGGTTTATCTGTTCCTGATTTAACTTCGGTACCTGGTATCTGTCTAGGAAATTGTCCATTTCCTGCAGATTTTCAAGTTTTGTTGAATATAGGCTTTTATAGTAAGATCTGATGATTTTTTTGAATTTCCTCTGAATCTGTAGTTATGTCTCCCTTTTCATTTCTGATTTTGTTAATTTGGACACACTCTCTGGGTCCTATCCTTAGTCTGACTAAGGCTTTATCTATCTTGTTGATTTTCTCAAAGAACCAACTTTTGGTTCTGTTGATTCTTTCTAAGGTCCTTTTTGTTTCTACTTGGTTGATTTCAGCTCTGAGTTTGATTATTTCCTGTCTTCTACTCCTCCAGGGTTTATTTGCTTCTTTTTGTTCTAGAGCTTTTAGGTGTGCTGTCAAGCTGCTGACATATGCTCTTTCCTGTTTCTTTCTGCAGGCACTCAGCGCTATGAGTTTTCCTCTTAGCACAGCTTTCATTGTGTCCCATAAGTTTGGGTATGTTGTACCTTCATTTTCATTAAATTCTAAAAAGTTTTTAATTTTCTTTCTTTATTTCTTCCTTGACCAGGTTATCATTGTGTAGAGCATTGTTCAATTTCCACGTATATGTGGGCATTCTTCCATTATTGTTATTGAAGACCAGTTTTAAGCCGTGGTGGTCCGATAGCACGCATGGGATTATTTCTATCTTTCTGTACCTGTTGAGGCCCGTTTTTTGACCAATTATATGGTCAATTTTGGAGAAAGTACCATGAGGAGCTGAGAAGAAAGTATATCCTTTTGCTTTAGGATAGAATGTTCTATAAATATCTGTTACGTCCATTTGGCTCATGACTTCTCTTAGTCTGTCTATGTCTCTGTTTAATTTCTGTTTTCATGATCTGTCCATTGATGAGAGTGGGGTATTGAAATCTCCTACTATTATTGTGTGAGGTGCAATGTGTGTTTTGAGCTTTAGTAAGGTTTATTTTACGTATGTAGGTGCCCTTGTATTTGGGGCATAGATATTTAGGATTGAGAGTTCATCTTGGTTGATTTTTCCTTTGATGAATATGAAGTGTCCTTCCTTATCTTTTTTGATTAATTTTAGTTGAAAATTGATTTTATTTGATATTAGAATGGCTACTCCAGCTTGCTTCTTCCAATCATTTGCTTGGAAAGTTGTTTTCCAGCCTTTCACTCTGAGGTAGTGTCTGTCTTTGTCTCTGAGGTGTGTTTCCTGTAGGCAGCAGAATTCAGGGTCCTCGTTGCCTATCCAGTTTGTTAATCTGTCCCGCGAGATCTCGCCAGCAAGAATACGTGGGGACACACGAATCCTTCTGTAGCCAAAATGTTTATTATTTATCAAAAAGAGGGCCCGGGCCGTCGGCATGGCACAGCTTATATACACTCTAGCGCGGCGCATCCACACCTGGTTGGTCGCTTACCCATGATCTCATTAGGCACGCCCTGGAGTGGGCAAAGACCTGGCACGAAGGCACCCTTGCACATGCGCACACAGTTAACTTCCTGAAAGGAAGTCGGCTGGCGAGGCCAGCGCCATCTTGTAATGGCGAAAGCTATCCCTGCTTTCCACGTGGGGTGCAGTGGAAGCCAGCACCATCTTGTGGTGGTGAATGTTATTGCGGCCCTTTACATTAATCTATGTCTTTTTATTGGGGAGTTGAGGCCATTGATGTTGAGAGATATTAAGGAATAGTGATTATTGCTTCCTGTTATATTCATATTTGGATGTGAGGTTATGTTTGTGTGCTTTTCTTCTCTTTGTTTTGTTGCCAAGACGATTAGATTCTTGCTTTTTCTAGGGTGTAGCTTGCCTCCTTATGTTGGGCATTACCATTTATTATCCTTTGTAGTGCTGGATTTGTAGAAAGATATTGTGTAAATTTGGTTTTGTCATGGAATATCTTGGTTTCTCCATCTATGTTAATTGAGAGTTTTGCAGGATACAGTAACCTGGGCTGGCATTTGTGTTCTCTTAGGGTCTGTAAGACATCTGTCCAGGATCTTCTGGCTTTCATAGTCTCTGGCGAGAAGTCTGGTGTGATTCTGATAGGTCTGCCTTTATATGTTACTTGACCTTTTTCCCTTACTGCTTTTAATATTCTTTATTTATTTTGTGCATTTGGTGTTTTGACTATTATGTGATGGGAGGAGTTTCTTTTCTGGTCCAATCTATTTGGAGTTCTGTAGGCTTCTTGTATGCCTATGGGTATCTCTTTTTTATGTTAGGGAAGTTTTCTTCTATGATTTTGTTGAAGATATTTACTGGTCCTTTGAGCTGGGAGTCTTCACTCTCTTCTATACCTATTATCCTTAGGTTTGATCTTCTCATTGAGTTCTGGATTTCCTGTATGTTTTGGACCAGTAGCTTTTTCTGCTTTACATTATCTTTGACTGTTGAGTTGATGATTTCTATGGAATCTTTTGCTCCTGAGATTCCCCTTTCCATCTCTTGTATTCTGTTGGTGATGCTTGTATCTATGGCTCCTTGTCTCTTCCTTTGGTTTTCTATATCCAGGGTTGTTTCCATGTGTTCTTTCTTGATTGCTTCTATTTCCATTTTTAATTCCTTCAATTGTTTGGTTGTGTTTTCCTGGAATTCTTTCACTGATTTTTGTGATTCCTCTCTGAAGGCTTCTACTTGTTTATTTATGTTTTCCTGTGTTTCTCTAAGGGAGTTCTTCATGTCTTTCTTGAAGTCCTCTAGCATCATGATCAAATCTGATTTTGAAACTCGATCTTGCTTTTCTGGTGTGTTTGGATATTCCGTGTTTGCTTTGGTGGGAGAATTGTGCTCCGATGATGCCATGTAGTTTGGTTTCTGTTGCTTGGGTTCCTGTGCTTGCCTCTTGCCATCAGATTATCTCTAGTGTTACTTTGTTCTGCTATTTCTGACAGTGGCTAGACTGTCCTATAAGCCTGTGTGTCAGGAGTGCTGTAGACCTGTTTTCCTGTTTTCTTTCAGCCTGTTATGGGGACAGAGTGTTGTGCTTTCGGGCGTGTAGTTTTTCCTCTCTACAGGTCTTCAGCTGTTCCTGTGGGCCTTTGTCTTTTGTTCACCAGGCAGGTTGCTTGCAGCAGAAAAGTTGGTCTTACCTGCTGTCCCGAGGCTCAATTTTGCTCGTGGGGTGTTGCTTATGAGCTCTCCGCAGCTGCAGCAACCGGGAAGATCTGTGCCGCCCTTTCCGGGAGCTTCCGTGCACCAGGGCTCCAGATGGCGTTTGGTGTTTGCCTCTGGAGTCAGAGATGTGGGCCGAGTGTAGACTCTTCTGGTTTCCCAGGCGTGCCTGCCTCTCTGAAGGTTTAGCTCTCCCTCCCAGAGGATTTGGGTGTAGAGAACTGTTTATCCAGTCGGTCTGTCCAGTTTCCGGAGGTGTCTCTTCACTTTTGTTCTTTAAAGAATAAAACTATTGTTACATGTATCCATACATATAAATATATTAATATACCCAATCAATTTATTGTTGCTTATATGAGTATTGCATTGCCAAAGTGAATGGATTTGTTTTTACTTTTTTGCAATTCATGTAGATTTTTGTTTTAAATCCCTATGAACATTTATTTTCTTAATGTTTGCTAGTCTGACTGGGATGAAATGAAATTTCAAAAGAGTTTTAATTTGCTTTTTGTCATGCCTGGTGAGGTAAAACATTTTTCATGTTTAGTGACCATTTATATTTCAGCTTTTGAGAATAAACTATATGTTTTATTAGACCATATATTCTTTGGGTTATTTGATTCTTACTTATTTTTTGAAGGATTTTTTTTATGTATTCTTGATAGTCTTCTATAAGATAAATGGCTATCAAAGGCTTCCTCTCATTTTTGTGAGCTTCACTTGAAAGACTGTTTCCTTTCCTGGAGACAGATTTTTACATTTTATGAAGTTTCATGTGGGAATTGTTGGGGGTGCTCCTTCCCAAATACTTGGACTTCTAGTCAGGAAGTCCTTATTTGTCTGTGTCTTATAATGTTACAGTTAGTTTTTTATTAGGCTGTATCAAGCATTTTGGATCTTCAATTTGTTTTGAATCAACTTTTTATCCAAGGTAAGAAGTAAGGATCTACTGTCACCTGAGTTTTTGATCTTAGCCATTCTAGGAGGGTGAGGCAGAATCTCACGGTTGTTTTTATTTGCTTTTCCCTGATGAATAAAGTAGATGCTGGCAAGGATGTGGAGAAAGAGGAACACTTCTCCATGGTTGGTGGGATTGTAAGCTGGTACAACCACTCTGGAAATCTATCTGGCAGTTTCTCAGAAAATTGGACATAGTATACCTGAAGATACATCTATACCACTCCTGAGCATATACCCAAATGATGCTCCAACATATAACAAGGACTCATGCTCATAGCAGCTTTATTTATAATAGCCAGAAGCTGGAAAGAACCCAGATGTTCTTCAACAGAGGAATAGATTTAAAAAATTTGTACATTTACACAATGAAGTACTACTCAGCTATTAAAAACAATGACTTGATGAAATTCTTAGGCAAATGTATGGAACTAGAAAATATCCTGAGTGAGGTAACCCAATCACAAAAGAACACAAATGGTTTGCACTCACTCATAAGTGGATATTAGCCCAAAAGCTTGGAATACCCAAGATACAATTCACAGACTACATGAAGCTCAAGAAGAAGAAAGACCAAAGTGGGGATGTTTCATTCAGTCCTTCTTAGAAAGGGGAACAAAATATTACAGGAGGAAATAGAAAGACAAAGTTTGGAGCAGAGAATGAATGAAAGGCCAACCAGACTTCCTCACCTGGGGATCCATCCCATGTATAGTCACCAAACCCAGACACTAATGTGGATGCCACGAATTACATGCTGACAGGAGCCTGATATAGCTGTCTTCCGAGAGGCTTTGCCAGAGCCTGACAAATACAGAGAACAATGCTCTCAGTTAATCATTGGACTGATCGTGGGGTCCCCGATGGAGGAGTTCGAGAAAGGACTGAAGGAGCTGAAGGGGTTTGCAATCCCATAGGAAGAATAACAATATCAACCAACCAGACACCCCAGAGTTTCCAGGGACTAAACCATCAACCAAAGAGTCTACATGAAGCAACCCACGTCTCTGGCTACATATGTAGCAGAAGACAGGGGTAGCCACATATGTCTTATTTGGTATCAATGGGAAAACAAGCTCTTGGTCCTGTGAAGACTTGATTCCCCAGTATAGGGGAATGCCAGGGCAGGGAGACAGGAGGGAGTGGGTGGGTGGGGGAAGCACTGTCATAGTAGCAGGGATGGGGGAAGGGAATAGGAGATAACATTTTGAATGTAAATAAAGAAAATATCCAATAAAAGAAAAAAAAATAAAGAAGTTAGCATCTAGTTTCGTTCTTCTGTATGTGGAGAGTTTTTCCAAGCACCAATGTTTGAAAATGTCGCCCTTTCTCCAACATATATTTTTCACATCTGTCTCAAAATGAGGTGGCAGTGGTGGAATGGATGTATAATTGGCTCCCTGATTTTATTTTATTGATCTATATATCTGTTTTGTATCAGTACCATGCTATTTTCACTCCTATGGCTCTACAGTGTAACTTGGATCAACACATTGCTATTTACTTGAGATCTCTTTGATTTTTAAATGGAGGCCCCAATTCTTATCATTTAGGACTGTTTTTATCATTTCCCATAGGATTAGTTATGTATTTTAAATTTCATTTGATTCTAAGAGTTTTGAAATTTGCTTTTGATTTCCTTGATTACCTAATAATCAAATAATATTCATATTTTAAATAATTATGAATTTATATTAATTCTCTGTTTGCTCTTGGTTATATCCAGTTTCTTCCACTATGGGCAGCAATAATAAAACAAATTATTTTAATATTCCCATATTCATCAAGATTTGCTCTGTGTTCCATAAAATTATTTATTTTAGAGAAAGTTCCTTAGGCTGCTCAGGAATTCTGCAGTGTTTATATAGAATGTTCTATAGAGGTTGGCTAGATCCATCTCATTTATGATGTCTTTTAAGTCAGATATTTCTCCATTTTTGTTGGTATTACTTTTTTATTCATAATTGTTGGATATTGAAGTTATACATTACTTCTGTGTCAGGAATAATCTGTGTGTTTGTATTTAATCTGTGTTGTTCTTTTAAGAAGAAAACCAAGTTCACTGAATTCAGTGAGTATAAATTTAGAATTTTAATATGCTCTCAATGAATTGTACTTTTTATTAGATTTGATTGTATCTTTAACTAATCAGTATGAAGTAAATTTGTCTGATTGGTTATGGTTTGATAATTTATTAGATATTAGAACAGTAGTACTTGTTTCCTAGGTCCACTTGCTTAGATTACATTTTCCATCCTTATACTCTTAAGAGACATACATCTTCTTGCCTAGGAAGCGCAAGGCCCCGGGTTCGGTCCCCAGCTCCGAAAAAAAAGAAAAAAAAAAGAGACATACATCTTTTACTGTTTTTTTTTTTCTTCTTTTCATTCTCTATGCCATGTCTGGGGGGAGGGGCAAGAACCAGAAGTAGATATTCTGGGTTTCTGGATCTGACACTTTCTAGTGAGTGAGTGTGTGTGTGTGTGTGTGTGTGTGTGTGTGTGTGTGTGTGATATTTTTCCTGAGATTTAGGTATATAAATGGCATTGCACATGCATCAGTAAATTTTGGGCATCCTAGAGTTACTTACTCTGACATTTGAACAGATGTGGACCTTTCCATTGTCTCTGTCTATTGCAAAAGGAGCTTATTTGATAAGATAGAGAGCCACCCTTACTCTATGTATAAGTATACAGGATACACATCTCTGATAAGGTCTACTTAATATGAGGGAATCTATGCCTAGTACTGTAAACCTAGCTGGGTATTCATAGTTGGAGGAGTAAAAGTCCTGAAAAGATAACCTGCTATGGCACTACTTACTTTTCCTTATATCATAGCTATAATTACCTTTCTCTTCAGTCCAACATATCATTTGTGAATGTGGTTTCGGGATCATGAATGGAAAGTTTTTCATTCCACTATAATTATGATAGATATGTTAATATGCCTAGATATTTACATATGATTTGATATAGTAATCTGAATTGGCAATTACTGTCTTTCAAAGATTGAAATATATAATTTTTCCTCTTATTAAAGCATCTTTTGAGAAAACTGGTATAATTCTTGTTAGTCTGTTTTATGAGTGACTTATGTTTTTCTCTTGTAGCTTCCTATATGTTTTCTTTGTTCGATATGTTTAATGTTTTCACTATACCATGGCATGGGTAGTTTCTTTTCAACAAATACTTTTTCATACAATATTCTCTGACCATTCTTTATCATTCCCTAACTCCTTTAGATCCTCCCACTGCCATCTACTCATCTCCAGACTTTTCTGTCTTTCTCTTTAAACAAGCAAGAACAGTAAGCACACAAACAAACCACCAAACCAGAAACCAAAATATACATGAAAAAGACCAATTTGAGAGGAAAAAAATCCTAAATAAAGCAAGAAGAGACAAAAATATCTACAAAAACTTCACTGAATTCATTTAGTCTTGGCAAATTATTCCCAGCCATGGGGACTGCCCTAAAGTATGTGTAATATACTCAGTGAGAATCCATTGGAGAACACTTTTTTCCTTTTACAAGAAGGTATCAATAACAGACAGCTTTTTGATCAGATAAGAAAGCTGTGTTCATGTCTCTCTGTCAGCACAGTGATCCCTGGTTTAAACCTGTGTAAGACTTTTGTGCATTTCCTTAGTCACTGTGAGTTTGTATGTATACCAATTCAGGTGGGTCTATAAGACACTGCTTTCTTGAAGTCATCTAACAATCTTTCTTCTTTTGCACACAGATTCTTGAATCTTGAGGCAAGGGATTTGATGAATACATCCCAGTTAGGACTGTGTACCGCAAAGTCTCTCTCTCTGTGCACTGTCCAACTGTGGATCTCTATTTCAGGTCTCATCTCCTGTAAAAAGAAAACACTGTGATGATGGCTGTTAAGGCAATTGTCTGCCCCCGTGAATTGATAGGAAGGTCCTATTGTTGAAGAGAATATTTACAAATTTCATTGAACAGGGAGAAGTTGAATTTGTGTCTTACTGAAGGCTGTATACCTACTGCCTACTGGTCATGGTTATAGAAGTTTCTCTGCATGCTACCAAGAAGAAGGGTAATCATCAGACTAACTACAAACCCTGTGACCTGCAACAATGACCTGCCTGCAAGATATACTGATACAGTACTGGCAAAAACACAATGAGAGGAACCAACCACCCTGATTGGATTTAAATCATTCATGAGAGAGAATCCTGGGCTGACACTGCTGGAGTGTCCAAGAACTTGAGAATGGATAGACCATAGGCTTAGAGAGAAATGGTATACTAGTAATTTGCTAAAGTAACATAGCAGGAATGTTACTCATAATGACCTTCTGTTATATCATAGAGTAGTTCTAGTTTAGTCTTTTCTCTCTTGTGTTCAAAAGGCTTCTTGTACCTGAATGGATATCTCTTTGTATAGATTTGTAACATTTTTCTGGATAACTTTATTGAAAATGTTTTCTATGCCTTTAGAAATTCTCCTTCTATTTGTAGATTTAACTTTTTTTTCTTGTATTGCATGGACTTAGTAAAGTCTATTAATCATTTTTAGTTTGTTTCTGTCATTCTTTGATGTTTCCAGTTCATCTACTTATCTCTAAATCACGTTAATCTTTCTTGCCTTTGAGTTTTTCCCAGTTTTACATAGCTATTGGTAATATTTAAGCTTATGTAATTTATTTTCCTTTTTGATTTCTTTAAACATGCTTATAATCCCTTTTTTTTTGAATGTTCTGGCTTGGGTTTCACCTAACTCAGTCACATTGTTGGCCATTCCTTACAGAATTAGTAATTTTCTCAGAAGCTGTTTTGCTAGATCCTGTCACAGATTTTGATATTACCTCATTCCTACAATTTCCCCCTAAAACCAAATGCCATGGTCCCGTTGTACTTCTCTGACCTTACTGGTTACTGCTTGTTATATACTCACATGTGAAGATTCAGAGCTAAGAACAACAGATTTTTTTAAATGAGCCATTTGTATGAGTTACCTCAATCAATAGAATCTTTTTTTGATCCATTCATTTGCCTGCAAATTTCCTGATTTCATCTTCCTTACAGTTAAATAATATTTTTTGGTGTACGTGTGTCATATTTTAATTATCCACACATCATCCAAAGGATATTGAGATTGTATCCATTTCCTAGTTAATGTGAATAGAGGAGCAATAAAAGTGTCTGCACAGTAGGCTGTTGAGTCCTTTGGTCACATACCAAGGAGTGCTATAATTGGATCATATGATCAATTTGCTTTCGATTTTTTTTGAGAATTCTCTGTGGTGATTTCCAGTGAAAATACTAGTTTGTATTTTCACTAACAATGAATGAATGAGGGCTCTCCTCTTCCTGCCAGCATTTGTTGTTTTATTGATCTTAGCCATTCTCAATGGTGATGTAAAAATCTCAAAAGTTGTTTTACTTTGCATTTTTCTATTGTAGGGATGATGAACTTTTTGTAATGTTTCTTGTCCATTTTTATTTCTTCTTCTCAGAACTCTGGCTACATTCCTAGCCCAGTTTTGATGAAATAATTTGTTTTATTGACTCTTTGCTTTTAGAGTTCTTTGCATATTTTAGCTATTAGTAGTCTGTCAGATGCATAGTTGGTAAAGATACTTACTCATTCTTCTTCATTGGATTAATTCTTTTTTTTAGATATAGAGAAGCTTTTGTTCCACTTTTCAATTACTGCACTGTATTTCTAGGCAAATACAGTCCTAATCAGAAAGTCCCTTCCTGCACCGATATCTTGTACTTGCTTTCTTCTAGCAATTGTACTGTATCAGATTTCAAATTGAAATGAAATCTTTGATCTGCTTTTTCTTATTTATTTATTTATTTATTTATTTATTTATTTATTTATTTATTTATGATTCAGGATGTTAAATATGTGTCTAATTTCATTCTTCTGCACGTGAATATTCACTTTCCTATCACTATTTTTGAAGATGTCTTATTTCCAGTGTATGTTTTTTGCATCTTTATCAAAGATCAGATGATTATTGTTTCTCATAATTATGTTTGGGTATTCCACCAATCTGTTTTGTGGCATAATGTGTGTGTGTATGTGTGTGTGTGTGTGTGTGTGTGTGTGTGTGTGTGTGTGTGTCTGTATCTGTGTGTCTGTCTGTCTCTGTGTTAATTACTATAGCTTTATAATATATCTTGAAATTCTGGAATAGCATTACTCTCAATACTCTTCATTTTGCTCAGGATCACATTTGATATCTGGCGTATTTTACAGTTTTATGTAAATAATAGGATTTTTTCTATTTCTATGAAGAATGCTGTGGGTAATATGATTCTACTATTTCAGTAACATGAGAAATCTTTCCTCTTTCTACTGTCTTTTTCAATATTTTTCTCAGGGGATTGAAGTTTTTATTGTAGAGGTCTTTAGTTTCTTGGTTTGGTTTATTCCAGATTTTATTGTCTTGGATGCTATAATAGATGGGAATGTGTTATAGATTTTTTTCAATAAGTTATTGTTGGTGAGAATGTTAACTTTGCACTATGCTACTATACTGAAAATTTTGATTGCTTCTCAAGTTCTCCCGTAGAATTCTGAGATCTGCTTTTCATAGTATCATGTTGTTGGCAAATAGGGATAGGCTATCTTCTTCTTTTCCTATTTGCATTAATTGAATGTCCAACTCTTACCTTATTGTTATAGCTAGCGCTTACTATCCTAAAAGGAAGTAGCGATGTGGGCATCCTATCTCATTCCTGTTTATAACAGGGTTGCTTTAAGTTTTCTGTATTTAGGACAGTGCTCGCTATGAGTTTGTTATATAGAATCTGATTATGATATGTTTCTTCCAGTCTTGTTCTCTCCCTAGAACTCTTATTGTAAAAGCACATCAGATTGTGTCAGAATCTTGTACTGTACCTACTGAGATAGTCATTTAATTTTTGTATTTAAGCACACATACATTATATTTTTATTTTTGACTTATATGTGTCGAACCATTCCTGTTTCTAGGTAAAAAGAAACAAAATTATTGTGATATCTGGTCTTCTTAATATGTGCTGTATTGAGTTGCTAATAATATTCTGTTGATGATGTTTGCTTCTGTGATCACCAAAGAAATTTGTTGTTATTACTATTACTATTATTAGTATTATTATTATTACCTTCTACTCATTTTGCCTTGTTTGGTTGTGTATTAGAGTAACAATGACATTATAGAATGAATTTAGGAGTGAAAACTTCTATTTTCTTTCACCATTTCAGAAATACTGGTTTCAGATTTTCTTTTAAAGCCTGGCAGATTTCTGTTGTGAATCTATGCCTACCTAAGAGTATTTTAGTCAGAAATCTCTTTATTACTCTTCCCATCTCCGTATTAGTCCAGTAGTCATGGATCTCTCAAGGTTGTTATTCTATTCTTTGTTTAACTTTGAAAGTTTTGATGAATCAAAAGTGTCCGTTTCTTTTAGATTTTCCAACTTATTGAACTACAGGTTTTAAAAGTTCCCTCATGGAATTCTGAACTTCTTTGCCATCTGTTGTTTCTCTTCTCATTTCTAACTTTATTAGTATGGGTAACTTCTCTCTTTCATTCCTTTCTTTCTTTCTTTCTTTCTTTCTTTCTTTCTTTCTTTCTTTCTTTCTTTCTCTTTCCTTCCTTCCTTCCTTCCTTCTTTCTTTCTTTTTTTTTTTGATTTATTGGGTCAAAAGTCTGTTGATATTGTGTCTATTCTCAAAGAACTAGCTGTTTGTATTCACTGAGTTTAGATTTTGAATTTATGGAGTCTTCATATTGTTCTTTGTTACTATTTCATTAACTTTTGGTTTTTAAAATTATATCTTGCATTTTGTGGGTTTATATTTGTTTTATTTTTGGAATTCTTGAGTTACATTATTAAGACTTTTTTATTTATTTTTCTGATTTTTAATACAGGCAGGTAGGTCTATGAACTTTCATCTTAGGACTGCTGTTGTGTCCCAGAGGTTTTGTTGTGTATTCATTTTCATTTCGTTCCAAGAATATTTGTATTTGTTTCTTTATTTCTTTTTTGACCTTTTCACTATTCTGTAATGAGTTGTTTAATCTCCACGAGTTCACACAATTACTAGAGTTTTGTTGTTGTTCATTTTAGGTTTGATTAATAAATATAATTTGTGAAATTATTTGAATTTTTCTTTATTAAAGTTTATTTTCTATCCCAGCCTGTGACTGAATTAGAGAAACCCCCATGTGCTGCTGAATAGAATGTATGATCTTTTGTATGTGGGTGAAGTAATCTGCAACATCTGGTAGGCCCATCTATTGAAAGATGTCAGTTAATTCTAAAGTTTTTCTTTATTTTTTGTCTGTATTACCTATCCATTGGTGAAAGTGGGCTGTTGAAGTCAAGTCACATACTATTAATGGATTTATGTTAAACTGTCTTTAATTCCATTAGTAAGTTTTTCATGAAATTTGGTACACCAGAGAGCTTGGTACAAATAGGTTTACCATTGTAATATTTTATGATTAATTGATCTTTGATTAGAATGGAGTACTATCTTTTTGTCTCTTGCTTAGCTTTAATTTGAAGTCCACTTTGTCAGCTATTAGAATGACAACACCCGCTTGCTTCCTAATGCCAAATTTTGGGCATACTCTTTTCATCCTTTTACTTAAAATCTAAAGTGGGTTTCTGATAAACAAGGGAATGGACTTCCTTTCCTTAATCTAATCAACTAGCCTATGTCTTTTGGTTGGAGAATTGGGGTCATTTATTTAATGTTATCATTGAAATGTGAGTGTGGATTGTAGTCATTTTGCTGGCTTTTTGCCATTGGTGTTCTTAATGATGCTTTGCACTTTATTCATTAAAGCTTCATTTGTTTACTCTTTTGAGTTTCTTGGCCGTACATATTCCTATCTTCATTTTGTTTCTAGTATTCTTGGGGTGGGTGGTATGATTTTTTTTAGACTGTTTGGATCATGGAAATTTTTCTTTCTCCTTCAACTAAGGCATGTAGTTTTCTTGGTTACAAATTATGGTAGTTAGTAGACATGGCCTTTTAGAACTTTGAGTGCACTGTTTCAGGTCTTTCAGAGGTTCCAATTTAAAATTGGTTGTTATGTAGATGGATTTTTTCATTATATATTTTTCTCTTGAAGCTTTCAATATTTTTTCATGTTCAGCATATTTAGTGTTTTAACTATGATATGGTTTCAGTAGTTTCTTTTCTGTTGTTATCTATTTGTTGCTGTTTTTGCTTGTTTTATCTCGATGGATGTAGCCTTTTTATAAGCTTTCATCTATAATCTTCTTCAAGAGCTCACCTATTGTCATTGTTCTGGGATAATTATTTCTCATGTATGCTTAAAATTTGGAGACCTGGTCTTTTGAAATCATGTCCTTTCCTCATGCTTAAAAAAATCAGTTGTTTAGTCTAGAGACTTTTGTTTTATGTATATATATGAGTACCTGAATGAAATTATGTGTACTACATGTCTGTTTCTTGTCCCTGTGGAAGACAGTGAGTATTGGAACCCTGAAACTGGGGTTACAGATAGATGTGAGGGGCTATGTGGGTGCTATGAATTGAACCCAAGTCTGATGCAAGAGCAGTCATTATTCTTAATGGCTGAACCATCTCTGTAGATTCTGGTGTAGTTATCTTGTTTTTAGTATAATTTGTTAAATTGGTTTATTAGATTTACTTTCAATTACTTATTTTTATATTTTCTGGGACTTTGTAGAAAAGTTTGAATAGCAGTAATAACAGCAAGAATTACTTTCTATATTTATTATACATTTTCCAATATCACCTGGCTGCCCACACATTTAGTGTTGTTACAGTAATGAATATAATCATGCTAATATATCACTCATCTCCAACTTTCTGCCTTCTGTAGTACTTGTTAGTTATCCTCAGGTTTTGAGTTCTGAGTTAGATTTAGTTCTGTACAATTAACTTAAGATATATGTTCCAAAGTTAATACCCATAATTTAATAAATTAGGGAATGTGCATGATTTGTTTCCAGTAATAGAAGATTCCTTGAATACTGTTTAAACATGTATTTATTTATTTGTGCTGGGGAGTGGCTGGGAGTTGTTTGCCATGGTATGTACGTGGAGGTGAGGGAACAGTTTATGGAAATTGGTTTTCTCTTTCCACCATATGGATTTCAGTGATTAATCTGAGGTGGTCAGGCTTGGCATCAAGGAGTGCTACCTACTGAGCCATCTCACTGTTTATAAATTAGGAGCTAAATTATTTTGAACACTTTGAAAAAGCCTCTGACCTTCAGACTTATCTTCTAAAGCTTCTGTTTCCTTAGAAGGAAGCTTTTGAGGCTTCTTCCTGCTCTATCTTTATTGTTTGGGCTTAGTTTGCTATTCATCTTTGCTAAGTCCTTATTCAAAAACAGTAACTATAGATATATACCAACTTCATACCATCAGTGCCTTCTGAAAGTTCAATGTTGAATATATGTTTCCCCACTGACCAAACTAGTTAATTATCAGGTTTAAGATTTGTATATATCTAACTAACCTGTAATTAAAATCAATGAATCACAATGAAAATATACTTCAGGTTAAAGAATAGCTTTTAAAAATGAAGTAGACAGATCTAATCCTTTAGAGGCCTAAGAATAAAGAGACAAAATATTCCTAATATTTCTTAGTAATTGTAGCAAGGTATTTCTTTCCTCAGTGAAGGCTTTCTATATTAGTTTCCTGCTGTTTTCATTAAATGCCAAAAAAGAAGTAGCTTAATGAGGGAGGAGCTTCTTTTGGAAGTGATGGAGACTGCAGCATAAGAATCTGTTCACATTGGATTTATAGTCACGAAGCAGAGTACGGACAGGAAGTGAGGCAGAGTATACTACTCATGGCCCCACGCCGGTGACCCACTTCATCCAGTGTCACTCTACTTCCTAACATTTCCACAACCTTCCACAATAGCAGCACAGGCAGGAAACCAAGAATTCATAGACATAAGAGTCTATGAGAGACACTACACACCCAAACCACAACACTGACTAAGCATGTAGAACATAGGTAATAGGGTAAATACATTGAAGAAGAAAACCTAGACAATGCAAAATCTTGTTTTAACTGTTTCTGAGAAATGAAGTTTTTTTTTTTATTAAAACGATAAAACTTTAAGATAAAGAAGTAATTAGCCTGTATCTACAGATGTGGGAAAGAGTATTCATCCCAGAATGGTTATAAAATACTAAGTTCACATCAAGGAGTTGTTGGTGGATCATTCTGCTAGTCTCTGAAAGATCTGTTTTCATGCATTATTCCCACTAAGTAAGTGAGAAGCACACTTCCATAGAAGTATTTTAACTTCATGTTGAAAATTATACTTAGGATGAGTTGGATGAAACCTATTTTGACCTGAACGATTAACTTAGAATATACACAAGCAAAAACCTAGAGAAATCTGGCTAGGAAAATCTGTTTTAGGATCATGGAATAAGTTAAATTATGATTCTGTCCTAGTATTTTAACCATCTCTTAGCAACTGTTTATGAGCATTCAAGATAGAAGAACTGTGCTGTTCCTCCCACCAAATGGTACTCTCATTTCCTTTGAAGAAGCCCAATAGTGAGCACTGTGTATTTTCACGAGACTGTGCCCATGATTATTGTCAAAAGAGATCTGCATGTGGTCATAGACACCTCTCAATGCAGAAATTGCCTTCTATCCAGCACTTCTGACATCGGGTTCACAAGATCATCCATGGGGTATTTTACTCATGTTTCAAAGAGACCCCTTCTCAAGGAACTAAAAGATGCTATGCTTTGTGTGCAGGTGGAAAAACAGCCCTCTTCTTGGATGCCAGAATGCCCTTAGAACAGCACTGTCTGTATTTCATTTTCAAAAACATTGCCTCTGAAATAACATTCCAATATTTTCTCTTCATAATTCCTGCAAATAACTCCCTAATGACTGCTTCAAACAAAAATATGTGCTTCTAGATATCTGGCTAAGAGACAGGCAGACAGATGGGCAGACAGACAGACAGGCGGACAGACAGACAGACAAGTGAAAACAAAACAAATCATACTTGCTTTATAGGGTTGGAAAGTCCCTCACAGATAGAATTTTTTCTATCCATCTGCAGTCCATGAGAAGAATGATGGTTCTTTCCCAAAGATTTCCAGTCTCCTTTTCTTATCCACCCCTGAAAATACAGCCAACTGTGCAGCTGATGCTTCTCATTCTTAGGTCAACTATAAGAGTTTAATTCACCTTAAATATTTAACAGAAAAATATTGAGTACTCGACAGCTTATCTACAGAAACTAAATAACAGTCTTTTCAATTAAAAACTACATATTTTTGATGACAAATTCTTGAAATACCTTTTATCCCCAGCTTATACCAATAAGTTTCCTTAAAAGTAATGCACTTAATTGACATAGAATTTGGGGCACTGAACAGCTGACTTTGTGGTTAAGAACATTAGATGCTCTTCATAGATCCTGGTTCAATATCCAGTACCCAGGTGGTACTTCACGAGTGTCTATAAATGAAGTTCCATTAGATCTGATGCCATCTTCTGGTGTCCAGACATACATTGCAGACAAAACATCCATATACATAAAATAAATGAATAAATCATTTTTAAAAATTCAAAAAATGTAAAGTTTTACAGTGATTCAGAGTCATGCGCATACTACATAAACCTTTAGCCCATGTGTCATACCTTTGGTTGTGTTCATCCATTCAATGTTCTTTTTCAGTAACAGTACCAGGTCTAAGTGTCAAAGATGTGTTCCACAAAGGTGCTACAAGTCTGAAAGAGTTAATGTGAGTTCCCTGAGATTTATTGCTGAATATGGTAGGACTCTCGAATTCTATTGATCCAAGAAAAGAGTACAAGAACACTTATAAAAGTATTTGTAACAATTTAAAGAATGAAACAAAAATAAATGATGTGAATTCACTTTTGTTTGTCAGAGAGCTAACATTAAGAAAGATGTCTGGGCATTGAAACATTCTTTGAACAAGTTATATGTATTATTTGGCTAAATTGCGTGTATCAGGAAAGAAGATTGCTAAGGAGGGGGATGCTCGCTGCTCATTCTTCTTGTAACAATAGACTCAAATGAATAATTGTGGGATAGTAGGAGATAAGGGCTTTGGTTTATCAGAGAAATGCTCTTAATTGGACTTGCTATATGAGTGGATGCTTCATCTGAATAGACCATCTATTGTTGATAAATGTTACTGGGTATTTTTCATATTATATGGTCATCTTGCTCTGACCAAGACTCTGTTGTGTCTTGCATTTTTCCAACTTTTCTTGCTTGGTTGTTTCACCAGAGTTTATCAGCCCACAAACTAATTCAGAATGTCACTGAGGTATGAATATGTTAGGTTATTCTGAAGCCCAGAGGTTGATCCTTTATTAGTGCTTCAATATTTGATAATTATAATGAAGATCACAAAACTGCAGGACCTAATTAAGTTTGGAACTTTCCAAAATTGACTTTCAGGAGAGAATTTCATGGTGAATGAATGTGACAATCCAGAAAATTAACGAAATAGCCTCTTGCATGACTATATTTCATTTTCATCTTCATATACAGATACAGAGAGTCCTGGGGCGAAACACAGGGTTGAGCAACTTCTCAAATTAAGAACAATTTTGCACATGGACAAAATTTTAATGTCTATTTCATCCAAAAGAGAAAAAAGAGGATACCACAAACCTTTATTCATACTAATCATTCTCATAGGTAGAGGCAACTCAATACTTTAAATATATTTTTATCTGCGGCCTTCATTTTCAGACTTTAGTCTCACATCCTCTGAATTAGGTGTATTGTCTCACATACCTGCATGATTCTGCATGTTGATCAATGATTAAAATTAACTGTTTGAGTTATTCTTTCTCTGAAATATGGGAATGATAGTACTCCATAGTTTCTCAGAGGTTAGAAATGTTCTACTGTGCCTGACTATTCTGTTATGTGCTTATGGGAAGCCCCTCATCTGCTGGGCTGGATTGTCTGTGCTAGAACCCTGTTCTAGGTGCCAGTCATCTTTCCTGGAAAATGTGTTGAGTCTGAGCTGGATTGTAGGAATGAGATGATGTGAGCTTAGCAAGAGGAGTTGTTTGTTGAATTAGAATTTGCTGCAGCCAATTTAGTTGCACTTGCGTTCATGAACACAGATTCCACTAAGAGTGTTGACTATATTCACCAGATATCATATAAATATTGCCCATAAAACTGAGCACTTTGTTCAGTTCATCAGTTTGTTCCACAGTAGCAGAGATATGTACAATGGTATCATTTCTGACCCCTTCATTTTAGAGGTGTGTACAACAGAGGTGTGTATTGTACCTTCTGCACTTCATCAGGCACCACCTGAATTGTTGTCTAGTTTATGTTCTGATATCCCAGTTCCCTTCTTTCCACAGATATTACTCTAACACTCTGGATATTTTTTTAAAAAATAATATGATTTCCTTTTATAACCACCAGCTCCAGCTTTTATCACTAGGAGCTGAGTTCTTTGTGAAACTATCCTCAAGCAAAATATGTTGTTACCATGAATGTCTCCTTTATCTTGAATAATTTATCAGATGGTCTTAATGGAGAATAAACCTTAGGAAAAATCTTAGAATGGGTAAATTTTCTTTGTCTAGGGTATTATAGCAGAATGGAGCCTTTCACATACCAAATTGAAGAACTTTGGGGGCTGGTAGAGGTTAATGTGTTAACTTTTATGATTTTCCTAGGCTTCACCTACCTTTGACCTTTTTCTTGATACATTTCTTCCTTTTAGGAACATGGAGTCCTTTCATTTTGGCTTTTCATGCTGCATATTGGTTCTGGTCTTGATCACTGCCAGTACTTGTTCTGGAGTCATGTTCGGAACAACATAAAGCTTGCTGTGTGGGAACTTACATTCTGTTTCCCTTGACTGCCTACTGCCTAAGTGACTGGGGATGCTTATGTTGTTGTTGCTACTCTGAAGAATTGAGATGGAGACAAGCTCTGGGTTTCACTGTGGGCCTTCTCTTAACTCTAAGCTGTTCTGCTTTGAGAATCATCAACTGGTGAAACAGGTACCACCTTGCCTGCTAATTTGATTGACAAACAGAGTCATAATTCATTTTACAACCTCATAATTCAGAAACATGAATCAACCTTTCTTATCATACTAACCTTCGCCATCAATAGATATTTGTTGACCGTCTGCTGTGTGCCAGACACTATCATATGGACTGAGACAAAATCAATGATAAAACTGCAGGTAAATTAATGGAAAAAAATACAGCTAAATACAGGTGAGTCTTCCAGGCTCACCTCTTCCAGTCATGTGCCTACCTGTGTAGCCTTTGTAGACCACAAATACGCTACATAGCTTCTTCCATGCGTGCTTATTTAGCACTGATGCTGGGTGCTAATAATTTCTTTATGTTACATATGAGGAACTTCAGAAGGTAAACTCCCAAGAGTCATAACATAAGTAAGTGAACACCAAGTACAAAAGGTGCAGGCCCATAAATGCGGTGCAACACAGATTGCTGATATGCCATGATGTTAATAATCTAACAGCGCCTCCAACCATCCACAGATGTCTTCGGAACAGATATGAACACTATCCTATCACCACACTATTCACTGCATGTCAAATATATTTTAAAAGATGTGGAGAGGATTGATAGAAAATCAAGAAAATGTCAAATGGAAGAGAGAGAAAAAGCACATGCTGGATGGCATGGAATGTCTGACTTCTTTTCTAATATATTTGGTTACAATTTTTAAAAAAATGAGAAGAAAAAAATGTAATGTCTTCTATATTTTAAATACAGTTTGATAATCTGCCACATTTCAAGCCCTGTTGACCAAAGAACTAAGAGATAACTGGCTAGCCTGGGACCGACATTCATAAAGTAGGGCTCTAGGGTATCAATGTTAATAAGCCAGGCCTGTTGAAGCAGCCATGGGAACAGGGAGCAAAGCCTGAATTTTGTTATTGTTGTAATTTTCATTATGCAAGAAATTGTATTAAAAATCAAATATGTGTTAGGAATAGTTAGAATTGCTGCAAACTTAACTTTCACTAGTTAATTGAAAAAAGTTTTTTAAAAACACAGAGATGGTTTGGAATAACTTTACAACATTTATTGAATTTTCTCTGACAGTTTTACACAGTATACAATGCATTCTGAGTACCGTGTACCCCACTGTCTCTAATTTCACTCCCACTATTAAAACACTCCCCCTCCCTCCACTTTTTGTCTTTTCTTTCCTCATGGGTCCCTACCATTCCCTGCTGAACTATTTTCCCCCTTTGTCATCATGGAGCAACCATCACCAAAATATTTTCTTTCATGAGTCTGGCTTTTTAAAAACCCCATAAGTATCAAGATCATACAGTAATTGCAGTCTATTTCTGTCTCTTTCACTATGGCCTCCACGTTCAAACATGTTTTGCAAAAGATAGGATTTCATCCTTTCAAAAGGTGGAATATTATTTATTAGTAGCTGCATACTGAATTTTTCATCCATTGATGGATTCTAGTTATGACAATAAAAATTGCTGAAAGAGGTTTTTAAATGTTCTTACTATAAAAAATGATAAGCAGGTGAAATAGATCTAATAGTTAATTTATTATAACCATTCCACAATGGATACATGGACAAAATGTATTATACTAATGAGTATAAATGAAAGGAAAGTAGATAAAACTAAACAGTAATTTAATCTTCACTACCCCCATATCATCAAAATTCATTTTTTTCTCATGGTTAAAACTATTAGACTAATGATCTAGTTCCTAGCTCCTGTTTACCACTTTATTTCTCACACTTCTCTCACTGCTTCATTCATCTCCCCATGCTTCTATTCAATCACTTATCAATTCATGAAGTTACTTGAGTGCCCAGCATATGCCAGACACTGTGGGCAACACAATGCAAATCTGAAGGTTCTCAGGAAATAACATGCACGAGCATAAAAGAGCACGATAGAAATGATGTTGCTAAGAAACAGTGGTGTGCATGGGCTTTGTGGGTCACAGAAATCACAATTTAAATATTTTCTATAAAATGTATTAGCTGAATAGCCTTGAGCTTGGGGTTAAGCCTTTGTTTTTGGTGAGAGAATAGATTGAACCACCTAACTCACGTCTTCCTTGCCCTTAGATGTTGTTCCACACACACGATGGTCATCGACAGACTTGTTCATAGATACAAAGACAAGGAAAGCCCAGGAGAGAAAGACCCAGTTCTCATCTACAGAAGCCTTAGTAAGATAATATTTAAATTGAAGACTTGGAGGATATGTCCTTTGTCATCTAAAGAAATAGATTATTTATGATCAAGCCTTGAATATATGAAAGAGTTTGAAGTGATTTAAAACAAACTGAAAACTGAGTACATAGATGGTCAGAGAAAATGAAGCCAGGGACATGAAACTGGGGTCATATTGTGAATTGGCTTATTGGGGTGAAGATGCACGTGATACCTGGAAGATGGTGGAGGGACACCAAGACAATCTGAATCAGGTCAACATAATTAACTTTCGATTCAAGAAAGGGACCTCAGGAAAGTTTGAAAAGATGGTTGAAGCAGTGTCAAAGAGAAAAGCCAGTTAACTGTGATTGTCTATAAAAACGTGATGCTATTATATCCCAATAACCCACATTTCCCAACACATGTTTGTTCATGTATTACAAGCTTATGCTAATGCACTCATATTTATCATAAAAGATTGTAAGGGAAGAATTCTTAAAAACTCCATCTCACAAATTTGAAATAACTAATACCTTTTAGATGTGTTCTCTTATGCTGTAATTAACTGTGAACTCAAAGCATAATGTATATTTTTTTAAAAAAATATAGGCGCAAGTCCTGATTTCAGGATTACATATGCTTAAGATTTTTAAGTGCCAGTCAGATGTTTTGTTTTTTTTTTATTACATAGCATGATGCTTCAGACAAAGTGGATTTTAAAAATGGAATGGCTGATGTCTTATATGACTATTATATTGAATTAAATCCTTAGGATTATTCTCAGGTTCTACATTTTTCTTTTGTTTGTGTTTTTCATAGGGATAATTAAAGACCGTGAAAGTCATCAGGTAAAGACTGATCATATTTTATTTACATATGACACTACGGCATAGCTATCTACTTGTTAAGTACTGTGATGCTTAGACTGCACCAAAGCCTCTGGAATTATTAAATGATATGAAACATTTCATTGTTTTAAGTGTTTTTGTCAGGTACTGAGATCATAGGGAGGCAAAAGTAAGTAGCATTTCACACACACACACACACACACACACACACACAGAGAGAGAGAGAGAGAGAGAGAGAGAGAGAGAGAGAGAGAGAGAGAGAGAAATGTTGTAGAATCATGTGAATGTGATGCTAAAACTCAATTATCATTTTGATTTTGTTTGTCATGATTAAGAAAACCATGAAGATTTTCTTAAATAAAATTTTTGCTTCTCAGTTCTTATTTTGTTCTACAACGTACACATTTATTAATGAAACTTCACTAGCATCTTTGAGTCACTTTATCTTTCTCGTTAGTTTACCCTCTAGATGTGATGCTGTGGGATGCATCATGAAACTTCAATAATGATGAGTTAACATGGAAATATTATGATTGCATTATAACATTTTATAATTGCAACCTCACAGGACTACTTCAAATAAAACTCAAGAAAAAGGTTGAACACTATATTTTAAAGATTATATGTGAGCTTTTCCTGAAGATAAAAGCATGCTATATATTTAAAATATTTGACAATTTGTATATGATCACATGTCAGACTATAAATTTTTTTAAAAAAACCTAAATATGGATACTTTATTAAGGTTCCTTGTATTAATATTAATATCTACGGTGGTTTTATGGCACTCAGTATTAGCAGGAGAAGATGTCATGCCTTTCATTCATGTCCCTGGTAAGGTTTGATTTGGATACAAGGACACCAGTGCACTGGTCCTGGGGAAATGCAGTAACTGGTTTGTCCTCTATTGCTGTGACAAACACAGATAAAAAGCAACTTCTGGAAGAAAGGGTGTATTTTGCTCAAATATCTGGCCGTACTTCGTCAGTGCAGGAACCTAGTAGCAGGAACTGAAATAAAGACCATGAGGGATTTTTAATTATTCACTAGCAATCCTCACAGCTTACTTAGCCTGCTTTCTTATAGCACTAAGGACAACTAGCTCAGTGTGGCACTTCCTAGAGAGCTGGGCTATGCCATACCAGCAATGAAGACAATGCCTCATACCTTTGCCTATAGGCCGAGCTCATAAAGGAATTTTCTCTGGTGTGATTCCTTCCTGCCAGACGACTCTAGCTTGTGTCACATCAACAACAAACTAACTCACACAATTTAGTACACACACACACACACACACACACACACACACACACACACCCTATATATGCATGCATGGGCTAAAATTATCAATGTTTGAAAGCTAACTAAAGGATAATATGATAGGTAAGATTGAGGAAAAAAGTAAACAGGTTAAAGTATGCGATTAAGAAGGAAATATTGAATATTAGATTTGGAGAAAAGAAGGACACAGTCTTTCCAAATGAGGTACATATTGCACCATAATAACTGTACACTTAAAAAATATATATTGTATATATATATTCCAAATATGCTTTAAAGGATACATATGTATGTGAACTATAGAAACCAAAAAATTTAAAGATTATAAGAAGACATTATGTTCTCCGTTAGTGCTGCCTCCTGGCTAGTGGGAATACATTTGTACCTTAGTTCTGACATTTGCACTGATCTGTATAGTTCTTGCCTGCCACAGCCAAGGGAAGAGTTGCTGAGAAAATCAGCTTCCGTCTTCTGTCTGTTCAGTTCATCCTCCATTTGCTATTGTGCAATTTGCTTTCTAGCCAGGGAGTTCATCCTCTGATTGGGTTTTCAGCAGCACACATCAGATCTTCTTGGTTCTATGAGGGGCACTGGGAATGCTTTGTGGTTCTCCGATAAGTGTTGGGTGTCCTTCATTGCTTTGTGAGGGGAGCTGGGAGTCCTTCATGGGACTTGCATGGTGGGAACCAGCTCCACATGGTACACAGCTGACTTCTTCCTGGTGGGGAGGGGGATCCTACTTGGCCTACTTGAACTAATTTTGCTTTCTGTAGCTCTTTCCTTTTTCCCTCTATTAACAGATATTTATTTTAACTTTCTCCCTTCAAAACTCAAGGTGTCACAGAATCTGTTTCTGATTTACCATATTCCCCAAATTCCCACAAGACCTGTTGTTTCTCTTATAGAATATATCTATTTCCTTTGTGATGGTAACAGTAGTGTTTATCCCAAGATATTCTAAAATGTAAAAAATTTAAAAATGTACTGGAAATAAGTCTTAATATTTTGTACATTGTGTTATTCAACCTTTGACATTGTGGATAAATTAAAATTAAGAAAATATTAAAGAAAGCATCAGCCATGGCTCATGACATGAACAGGCTGGTGACATGAACAGGCAGAGAGACGATTTGGGTGCAGTGGTAAATAACATCATGCATTTGCCAAACTCTGTAGATGGGACAACACAAAGAATGGTCAGTGATGAAGAACAAACTTCTCAGTAGTGGTAGCAAATGTCCAATGCTGTGCATTGGGAAAGGGTCAAGGGAGCACACACAACTTGCTCTTCTGCATATTTCTTGCCCCTCTAGATCCAGAACTGCTGTCTAAAACAGAATCCTCTCACAACAAACACTTCTTTTCACATATGAATATAATTGACTTCCCTAAGGAAGCATTAGAGGGATTGTTTTGTTTTTGATTGCTTTTCAATATACAACAATGGAGAATCTATGCTGTCTATTCAAAGTTGCTTTACATTTCTAGTCCTGGAATAACTGTTAATAGCAACCTCCACTAAATTCCATTCAAACAAAAGGTGACATGTTGGGTCCTTTGGAAAACCCCACAGGTTTCACTTTCAAATATGAAACATCCTTTTGTTTTTGTTTTTGTTTTTAAATGACTTAGAGAATGGCTTATGCATGTGCATAAGGTTGTACAACTTTGCCTTAAGAGAAGGGTAAGTTTTTGATATGATGATTACTTTGTGCTGTAGGCTCAGAAATGACAGGTATAATTAATAACGTAGAAGAAATCATAGTTTGTCATAAGAGGCATGTGGTGTGAATAGAGGTTGGGAAGCATGTAGATCTTGTTCACTAGTGGGAAGGAACTGAAACATTCCCTCTTGACATAAAACAGGAATGGAAACTCGCAATTTACGCTGTAGGTGCCTTGCTTTTTACTTACTCCCTCGCATCCTGGGGAGAAGAGAATTGTATTCAGGTTATGGCACCATGTTTGCTATGGGGACTCTGATGAGACGCTTCCCTTATTCTGGAAAATGTGACATACCGAAAGCCACTTCCTCTTCTTCTGGAGAACATGACATGTGAGCCAGATGCTCTTTGCTTGAACTTCTAAATCGAATGATTATATATTGTAAATGTGTAATATGCTTTCTGCAGCTCTGAGCATTGAGTCATAAAGCTAAAGAATAACTGATGTAGGGAAGTGGGGGTTCTCAGACCTTCAGTGCACTATGAGAAACTGGCTGGCATCAAACAAACTTTTCCACTGAGAAGTGCTAGAAAAATCAGACGGATGCAATAAGCCACTCTTTGAAGGTCTAGAGACAGGCAGCTAATACTTGAGAAGAAGCAAATACAAAGAAAATGGAGCTGACTACCTATGCTTTGCTTCTCCCTTCTAGAAGTCAGGTTGTGTTTGGTGCCCAGGAGAGGCAGAAAAGCCGGGAGAGCCTTGTGAAGAGAAAAGGAAGCCAACAGAGCTCTATCTACCATGAAACTGTAGAAAACAGTCTGTATTTCAGGGCTGTCAGAGCAGTTAGGAATTGATATACCAACTGCCACAGTGAAGAGAATCAAAAGGAAGTTAATCTCACCCTCAACACTTTGTAATTGTAAGCATATGCTGAATACTTAAGTTGTCCAAGGTTAGTGTTAGAGGATAAATACTGGTACACTAAAAAAACATGACATAGTTTTGTACATAGTCTCATGGATTCAAATATAGACAGACAGACAGACATTTAAATAAGCGAAACAGATTTAGATGTGTCAAATGCAAAGTAAGTAGTAAATACCCCAGGTTTGAAGCTAGAATCCAGGGAGGACTAAAGGATAGAACGATGGAGACAATGGAACAAGGATAGAATACACAGTATCAAGACCAAAAGTACAGTCTCAGATTTGCTTGGTCCTGCTTACTATTAGAGCAGTGTTTCTCCACATGTGAGTCATGAACCCTTTGGTGGTAGAATGGTCCTTTCACAGGGGTCACCAAAAAACATAAGAAAAGATAGCTATTTTGATTACAATTTATAACAGTAACAAAATTAGAGTTATGAAGTAGCAATGAAAAAAATTATGACTGGGGGTCTCTACAACATAAGGAACTATATTAAACGGTCTCCACATTAGGAAGGCTGAGAACCATTGCACTAGAGCATTCTATTAACATGGCGAATAGAAAGAATAACCACATGCTGAGGAGTGCCTAAATTTACATAGAAAACCCAAAGTATAAGAAGATATATCCAGATGTGAACATCAAAATGTGTCTGGAGTTTGAAAAACAATGAGGCAGTAATAGGACAGAAACAACCATCATTAAGAGAGTTTGTAGCTAGCCAATAATGGAAACATTACTTTCAATAATGGAAATCTTTTAAACAGTAGTAAGAAAAGGTAGAAAAACTGAAAGGATAGCTTATTTATACTTCCAAATTACAGATATATTGGTTTGACCTTCATATGTTATAAATATAAAAATCTATTTATAGCTGACTAAAAGTACGAAGAGAATTTATAACCCTTTCAACTAGAAATCCAGAAATGGCTTGTGGTAATCGGCTTCTATCTTAACAAGATACCAGTGAAAATGACCCCAAATGAGAAAGGATTACCTAGGGTCATAGGTCCAGATGTATCAATCACAGTTAGTGGCTCTATCACTTTGAAGCCGTGTAGAGACAAGCGACCATAATCTGTAGAGGAGGAAGGCTGATCACCACATATGTGGGTGTTTGAATGTCCTTGGCTCATGGGAAGTAGCACCATTAGGAGATGTAACCTTGTTGAAGCATGTGGGTCTTTGTTGGAGAGGGTGTGCTACTGGGGAGGTGGCTTTTGAGACTTCTGTGCTCAAGCTCCACCCAATGCAGAAGGGAGCTTCCTCCTAGCTACCTGTGGAAGAGTATCCTCTGGACTGCCTTCAGATCAGGACGTAGAATGCTCGGTGGCTCTTCCAGTACCATGTCTGTGTGGATTCTGCTATGCTTTTCATCATGATGATAATGGACTGAACCTCTGAAACTGCAAACCAGCCCCTGTTTTTCTTTATAAGAATTGCCTTGGTCATGTTGTCCTTTCATAGTAAAACTCTAACTAAGACACCATGGTAACCAGGAAGCAAGAGGAAGGAAATTGAAAGTGCCCATAACCTATCTGAGAACACATTTCCAGTGAACAAATTCCCTTCCGAGTCTCATCTCTTGGCAATTCTATCTTTTCCCATCAGCTGTGGATCAAGCCTTTAAGGTTTGAACTGCTAGCATACATTTAAAATCAAAACCACAATGTTTTCCAAGCTACTGAATGCATTTGTGTCTAGAGATCAACTCTGCCATTTGAGATTTAGCTCTACTTTGTGGAATGTCATCTGTAAGCCTTCACAATAGTTGTAAATAGTTTTGCATGTGTAAAATATTCTTCCAAAGCTGACGCTCAGTCAGTTTCTCATGACTGTGAGACAAATTCTAAATCCTTAATCTTCAGGAAATATGTCCTCAAAACTCCTGAGTAGAAATTGGGTCAATTGTTTAAGGAAACTAATTCCCATTAGCTAGAGATCAGACAAATAACACAAGACTATCTATGTTGTTGAAAAATAAGTCTGTTCTACTTCAAGAACAGAAAATTACATATTCATATAACAGAAGTGATAGAGAAACATAATATCTATTGGAAAATATTTGAATAAGTCTTGTGTAAAGAATGTGCAACATATAACACACAAGTATAAAAGGAGATTATGGCAACTGTGGCTGGCAGAGTAACCTTCCTAGTAGAAGATGTGTTATAAGAAATAGAAAAAAAGTCCCAACAGAAAATGCTAGGAATTTCACATTTTAAGCCAAACATTTAACACATAGAAGATAAGACAGAAAATGCCTAATCCGTAGAAGAAAGTATAAGCTAAATGTGGTCATTTCTCTTAGGTTTTTACTGCTGTGATAAATTATAAAAACATCATGATCATAAGCAACTTGGGAAAGACAAAAAGGTTTTATTTCACTTCCACCTTCACATCATAGTCTATCATCAAAGGAAATGAGGTCAGGAGTTCAAGCAGGGAAGGAACCTGCAAATAGGCATGGACACACAGGTAATGGAGAGGTGGTGCTTACTGGCCTACTCCTCATAGCTTGCTCAGATGGCATTCTTATAGCACCCAGAAATTCAGGCCTGAGGGTGGCACCACCCACAGTGAGCTGGGCCCTCCCGTATCAATCAACAGTCACGAAAATGAACCACAGGTTTGCCCACAGGTCAATATTATGGCATAATTTCTCAGTTAAAGTTTCCTCTTCTAAAATGACTCTAGCCTGTGTCAAATTGACATAAAACCAAGCTCCACAACATTTGTAAACCAGTTTTAAATACCAGTTCAAATAATATTATTATTGGATATATTCACAAATAATTAATAGAATCATATGTGCTAAACAGGCTTTTATATCAGTAATATTAAAATAAATTTGAAGATATCTTCAAAACATGGGGTATGAAAAATATGAATAAACAAGAGTAAGAAGGCTATAAGAGTGGATAACAAAAGTTAAACCCATCACTGATTTTCTGCAAAGCATAGAATAGTGTAATTAAATGGAATGCAGTTGGAGATAGAGTAGAAATCTGCTATGAAATGAGGGACAACATAACCTTCACCATGAAATCATATGTTATATCAGGAGAAGTGATTGACATAGAAGACAATAAAAGCAACCTGAGACTTGACTGAAATTATATGACTAGAAAATAAACAAACAAATAAATATGCAAATAAATAAAGTCCTACATTCCAGAGAGAAAAAATTTCTTACGTATGTGAAATCAGCTTTGTGCATAGACTTAAGCTTGTATTATAAATCTCAAGAATGTGTGAACTTACGTAAATATATATGAGGTTGTATACAGCAAAGAGTGGAGAAGTATATGAGTAGTTCTGAAGAATGAGAGGGACAGTTACCATATTAGAGATGGACTAATCATGGAAATACAATGCTGACCCAGGATGAATAGATATCCAGGATTAGCACATTATGAAACCCTTCACACACAAACCAAACTAAACAAATTTGATTTACGTATAGTGGATAGAATGACTTATAAATATGTTACATTTGGATAATTTGTTTGATGTGAACAAATAAATCAATTATCACCTGTTCTATGTTTATAGAACAGAAACAACTACCAGATTGACATCCTAAATATTAGGTGATTAAAAAGGGTTGGAAAAATTTTAAAGGAAATTTTTAATGGATATTTTCTTTATTTACATTTCAGATGTTATTCCCTTTCTCCGTTTCCCTACTGGAAAACCCCATCCCATCCCCACCCACTGTTTTTATGAGGGTGCATCCCCACTCACCTACCCACTCACTCCCACCTCCCTGCCCGAGCATTTCCCTACAAGGACCTCTACTGCCGTTGATGCCCAACAAGGCCATTCTCTGCTACATATGCGGCTGGAGCCAGGGGTCGCTCCATGCTTTACTCTTCGGTTCCTGTTTACTCCCTTGGAGCTATGAGGTATATAGTTGGTTGATACTTCTTCTTGCTGTGGGGTTGCAAAGACCTTCAGCTATTTCAGTCCTTACTCTAACTCCTCCACTGGGGAACTCTTTCTCAGTCCAATGGTTGGCTGTGGACATCTGCCTTTGCATTTGTCAGACTCAGGCAGAGCCTCCCAGGAGACAGCTATATCAATTCCCTGTCAGCATGTACTTCTTGCCATCTGCAGTAGTGTCTGGGTTTGGTGACTGTATGTGAAATACAGCCCCAGGTATGACAGTCTTTGGATGGCCTTTCCTTCAGCCTCTGCTCCACATTTTGTCTTCATATTATCTCCTGTGAGTATTTTGTTCCCCCTTCTAAGATGGACTAAAGCATCCAAATTTTGATCTTCCTTCTTCTTGAGCTTCATGTGGTCTATAAGTTGTACCTTGGGTATTCTGAGCTAATATTCACTTATAAGTGACTGCATAACGTGTGTGTTCTTTGTGATTGGGTTACTTCACTCAAGAAGATATTTTCTAGTTCCATATATTTGCCTAAGAATTACACTGAGTCATTTTCTTTTAATAGCTGAGTAGTACCCAGTTGTGTAGATGTACCACATTTTCTGTATCCATTACTCTGTGGAAGAACATCTTGGCTCTTTCCAGCTTTTGGATATTATAAATAACACTGATATAAACATAATGGAGCATGTGCCATTTTTATATGTTGGAATATCTTTTAGGTATATGCCCAGGAGTGGTGTATCTGGGTCCTCAGGTAGTGCGATGTCCAATTTTCTGAGAAAACACCAGATTGATTTCCAAAGTGGTTGTACCAGCTTGCAACCCCACCAACAACGGAGGAGTGTTCCTCTTTTTCCACATCCTCACCAGCATCTGCTGTCACCTGAGTGTTTGATCTTAGTCATTCTGACTGGTGTGAGGTGGGATTTCAGTGTTATTTTGATTTGCATTCCCCTGATAGCTAAGGATGTTGAACATTTCTTTTGGTGCTTTTTGGCCATTTGATATTCCTCAGTTGAGAATTCTTTGTTTAGTTCTGTACCCCATTTTTAATTAGGGTTATTTGATTCTCTAGAGTCTAATTTCTTGAGTTCTTTGTATATATTGAATAGTAGTCATCTATTGGATGTAGGATTGGTAATGATTGTTTTCCCAATATGTTGGATGCCATTTTGTCCTATTAACAATATCCTTTGCCTTACAGAAGCTTTGCAATTTTATGAGGTCCCATTTGTCTATTGTTGATCTTAGAGCATAAGCCATTGGTGTTTGTTCAGGAAATTTTTCCCTGTGCCCATGTGTTTGAGGATCTTCCCCACTTTCTCTTTTATTAGTTTCTGTGTATCTGGTCTTATGTGGAGGTCCTTGGTCCACTTAAGACTTGGGCTTCATACAAGGAGAAAATAATGGATTGATTGCATTCTTCTACATGCTGACCTCCAGTGTCTTTTCCCACTGGATGGTTTTAGCTCCTTTGTCAAAGATCAAGTGAATGTAGGTATGTGGGTTTACTTCTGGGTCTTCAATCTATTCCATTGATCTACCTGCCTGCCTCTATACCAATACCATACAGTATTTTTGTTTTGTTTTGTTTTTTTTTTTTTATCACCATTGCTTTATAATTCAACTGAAGGTTAGGGACGGCAATTCCCCCAGAGGATCTTTTATTGTTGAGAATACTTTTTTGCTATCCTGAATTTTTGCTATTCCAAATGAATTTGCAAATTGCTCTTTCTAACTATGACGATTTGACTTGGAATTTTGATGGGGATTGCATTGATTTGTAGATTGCTTTTTGGCAAGGTGGCCATTTTTACTATATAATTTTGCTAATCCTTGAGCGTGGGAGATCTTTCCATCTTTTGAGAGCTTCTTCCATTTCTTGCTTCAGAGACTTGAAGTTCTTATCGTACAGATCTTTCTCTTGCTTGGTTAGAGTCACACCAAGGTATTTCATATTATTTGTGACCTATAGTGAAGGGTGTCATTTCCTTAATTTCTTTCTCAGCTTGTTTTTCCTTTTGAGTAGAGGTAGGCTACTGATTTGTTTGAATTAGTTTTATACCCAGCCACTTTGCTGAAGTTGTTTATTAGGTTTAGGAGTTCTCTGGTAGAATTTTTGCAGTCACTGAAGTATACTATCATATTATCTGCAAATAGTGATATTTTTACATCTTCCTTTCCAGTTTGTATCCCTTTGACCTCTTTTTCTTGTCTATTTGCTCAGCTAGGACTTCAAGTAGTATACTGAATAGGTAGAGAAAGAGTGGGCACCCTTGTATAGTCCCTGATTTTAATGGGATTACTTCAACTTTCTCCCATTTAGTTCGATGTGAGCTACTGGTTTCCTGTATATTGCATTTACTCAGTCTAGATATGGGCTTTGGATTTCTGATCATTCCAAGATTCTTACCATGGAGGGGTGTTGAATTTTGTCAAATGCTTTATCAGCATCTAATAAGATGATCATGTGGTTTTTCCTTGAGTTTTTTTATATAGTGGATTATGCTGATTGATTTCTGTATATTGAAACATCCCTGCATCCCTGAGATGAAGCCTACTTGATCATGGTGAAAGATCACTTTGATGTATTCTTGGATTTGGTTTGCAAGAATTTTATTGAGTATTTTGACATCAATAATCATAAGTGAAATTGATCTGAAGGTCTCTTTCTTTGTTGGATCTTTGTGTGGTTTAGGTATAAGCATAATTGTGGATTCATATAATGATTTGGATAGTGTTTCTTCTGTTTTTATTTTGTGGAACAGTTTGAAGAATATTGGTATTAGGTCTTCTTTGAAGGTCAGATAAAATTCAGCGCTAAACCCATTTGGTCCTGGGCTTTTTTTGTGTTGGGAGACTTTTAATGACTGCTTCTATTTCCTTAAGGATTATGGGACCATTTAGATGGTTTATCTGATCCTGATAGAAATTTGGTACCTGGTATCTGTCTAGGAAACTGTCCATTTCTTCCAGATTTTCCATTTTCATTGAGTAAAGGCTTTTGTAATATAATCTGATGATTTTTTAAATTTCCTCAGATTCTGTTGTTATGTCTCCCTTTTCCTTTCTGATTTTGTTAATTTGAATAATTTCTATGGGCCTTCTTGTTAGTCTAGCTAAGGATTTATCTATCTTGTAATTTTCTCAAAGAAACATCTCTTGGTTTTGTTGATTCTTTGTTTAGTTCTTTTTGTTTCTATTTGGTTAATTTCAGTCCGGAGTGATTATTTCCTGCAGTCTACTTATTTTTGGTGTATTTGTTTCTTTTTGTTCTAGAGCTTTCCAGTGTGTTGTCAACTGGTAGTGTATGCTCACTCCATTTTCTTTTTGGAGGCACCCAGAGCTGCTTTCATTGTATATCACAAGTTTTATGTTGTGCACTCATTTTCATTAAATTCTAAAAAGTTTTAAATTTCTTCCTTGACCATGTTATCATTGAGTAGAGCATTGTTCAACTTCCATGTGTATGTTGCCTTTCTGTCGTTTTTGTTGTTATTGAAGACCAGCCTTAGTCTGTGGTGTTCTGAATAGGATGCATGGGATTATTTCAATCTTCTTGTGTCTGTTGAGGCCTGTTTGTGACCAATTATAGTGTCAATTTTAGAGAAGGTACCATGCATTCTGAGAAGGTATAAGGTATGTTCTTTTGCTTTGGGATGAAATGTTCTATAGATATGTTAAATATGTTTGGTTCATAACTTCTGTTAGTTTCACTGTGTCTCTGTTTAGTTTCTTTTTCCTGAGATTGGGATGTGAAGTCTCCCACTATAATTGTGTGAGGAGCAATGTGTGCTTTTGAGCTTTAGTAAGGTTTCTTTTCTAAATGTGTGTACTCTTTAATTTGCAGCTTACAATTGCAGACTTGAGAGTTCATCGTGGTAGAATTTTCTTTTGATGAGTATGAAGTCTCCTTCCTTATCTTTTTTGATAACTTTTGGTTGAAAGTCGATTTTATTCAATATTAGAATGGCTACTCCACCTTGTTTCTTATACCATTTGCTTAGAATTTTTTTCCAGCCTTTTATTCTGAGCTAGTGTATGTCTTTGTCACTGAGTGGAATTTCCTGTATACTGCAAAATGCTGGGTCCTGTTTACATACCTAGTCTGTTAGTCTATGTCTTTTTATTTGGAAATTGAGTGTATTGATATTAAGAGATATTAAAGAAAAGTTATTGGTGCTTCCTATTATTTATGTTCTTAGAGGTGAAATTATGTTTGTTTAGCTATCTTATTTTTGGTTCATTGAATGAAGATTTCTTGTTTTCTCTAGAGTATAGTTTCCCTCCTTGTATTGGAGTTTTCCATCTATTATCCTTTGTAGGGCTGGAATTGTGGAAATATATTGTGTAAATTTGGTTTTGTCATGGAATATTTTGGTTTCTCCATCTACAGTAATTGAAAATTTTGCTGCTTATATTAGTCAGTGCTGGCATTTGTTTTCTCTTAGTGTATGACATCTGCCTAGGATCTTCTAGTTTTCATAGTCTCTGGTGAGAAGTCTACTAAAATCTTGATAGGTCTAACTTTATATGTTGCTTGACTTTTTCCCTTCCTGTTCTTAATATTCTTTTTTATTTTTTGCATTTGGTGTTTGGATTAATATGTAATGGAAGGAGTTTCTTTTCTGGTCCAGTTTATTTGAAATTCTGTAGGTTTCTTATATGTTCATGGGCATCTCTTTCATTAGGTTAGGGACGTTTTCTTCTATAATTTTGTTGAATATATTACTGACCCTTTAAGTTGGAAATCTGCTCTCTTCCAAATCCATTATTTTAAAGTTTATTCTTCTCATTGTATCCTGGATACCCTGTTTTGGGATAGGAATTTTTTCCTTTTGTATTTTTTTTTTGACTGTTGTGTCAATGTTTTCGATGGTATTTTCTGCTCCTGAGACTTTCTATTCTATCTCTTGTATTCTCTTGGTGATGCTTGCATCTATGAGTTCTGATCTCTTTCTTAGTGTTTCTATCTCCAGGGTTGTCTCCCTTCATGATTTCTTTATTGTTTCTATGTCCAGCTTTATATTCTGGATTGTTTTGTTCAATGTCTTCCCCTGTTTGTTTGTGTTTTTCTGTAATTTTTTAAAGGGATTTTTGTGTTTCTCCTTAAGGGCTACTACCAGCTTGTTTACCCGTGTTCTCTTGTACTTCATTAAGGAAGTTGTTTATGTTCTTAACTGCCTCTATCATCATCATGAGATGTAATTTTAAATCCAAATCCTTTGTTTTCATTGTGATGGAGTAGCCAGGGTTTGCTTTCGTAGGAAAACTGGGTTTTGATGATGCCAAATAGCCTTGTTTTTTTTGCTTATATTCTTGCTCTTACCTCTTGCCATCTGGTTATCTCTAGTGCTAAATGCCCATGCTGCCTTTTAGGAGCGTGTCCCTCCTGTGATTCTGGTTGTGTCAGAACTCCTCAGAATCCAGCTGTGTCTGTGATCATTCATTTTAGTATCCCGTGATCCTGAGATCCTGGGAGCTTCAGAGCTCTTGGGAGTAAAGCTTTCTCAGGGTGTTTCAGGAATGGGTAAGGAGTGAGAGCTCTGGGTTTGCTCTGGGCACAGGTGCAAGCTGGAAGGAACCCGTGCCTCTGTTTGTGCAGGGTTTGGGTTTCCCTGGTTTTGTGGTGGTCTCAGTTATGCTAGGTGTTGGGAAAGATGTTGTGGCCTCAACTATCATCTTGAGTATGTCAGAGCTCCAGTGCTCCTGCTTGCGTCTGATCTACTGGGAGTCGAGTTTCTTCTGTCATCCTGTGATCCTGAGCATTTTAGAGCACCTAAGAGTTGGGTTCCCTCTGGGTGTTGTAAGAGTGGATGCAGAGCCAGCACCCCAGGTTTGCTCTGGCCCATGCCACTGGCTGGGCCGGGGTTCCTTTGTCCCTGAATCCTGGGTAGTTCAGCTACTCCGTGTGTTGGGGTAGATGTAGAGGTCTCTCCTGTGATCCTGGGTGTTTCAGAGCACCTGGGTGTCAAGCTTCCTCTGGGTTTGCAGTACTGGGTGCAGAGCCAGTGCCCAAGGTCTGCTCAGGGCACTGGTTCAGACTGGAAGGCTGGAAAAGTTTTATTGCCCTTAGAAGTCTTAAATTGCTGGTGACAATACAACTAAGGTAAATTGGAAAATAGTTGAATATCTCGCAAATAGTCTAGCAAATAGCAGTAAGCAATTTGCAGCTCTCCTGCAAACGCAACATTCGTATGGACTGGAACAGAGTGCAATCACTTCTTCTGTAGAATGTTTTGTGGAACCAAGATAGACAAAGACTGGAAACAGCATCTTTCAGTAGTGGAATGAATAAGGATTTTCTCTTTACTGTGTCTTGTTATGTAGCCCAGAAAGATAACAAAGTTGTAGTCCCCCTGCCTCAGCTTCCTGGATGCTTTGGAGTATAGGTATTTACTGCCTTGGATTGTTATGCTATAGATAGCTAACTTAGTGAATGCTAGAATCTTGTGTAAAGGAATGAGTACTTTCTCATACAGGAGCCTCATTAATTTATGAAGAATTTATTGAGGGAGGGACAAAATAAGTCCCATGTAGGGCATATAGGACATGATGATCTTACTTGGCTAAAGTTCAAATTTAGACTCAAGTTCTCAGGAATCATTTTACTAGAAAAATAGTGGTGGACTTAATTCATGAATATCAACATTAGATCTTTCAGAAACTCAGAATCAAGCCATAAACTAGTCTATGCAGTCAGAAGATACCAGTTTCAAAGACCAGTAATATGGTTCAGCAGGCAGAGCCTGGCAACAAGAATTTGAGTCCAGAATTCACTTTTAAGTAGAAGACAGAAAATTGATAGTATGAGGTTGTTCTCTGTCTACTGTACATGTACCATGGCATTTTACACATCTTATACACATATGCACACACATAGGCATCCACACATGCACACAAATTATAAAACAAACAATTTAAAAATGCTGATTTTTCTGAGCTGCCATAACAAATTACCAATAATTGACGTCCAGAAATTCAAATGTGCTAACTCACAATTCTGAGTCAGAAATTCATGGAATTCTACTAGTCCCTGGTCCATGTGCACTGAGTCTCGTAAACATGGAATAGAAGGCAGTTGATTCACCCTCATCTCAGAACCAGAGGAAGAACTATCTTCTGGACCAGTGATGGCAGACATGAGTTCTTTGGGTACAGGATAGAGGTCGCAGTAGCAGTGTTAGGAGTTATTATGGACCCTGTAGTTCCTCCAATCACTGTCAATCTTCCTCTTCAATCTCCAAACTGATATTTGCATAAATAATCTTCAAATTCCTGGTTTCACTTTCGCTTATCTATATTTACTCTACCACATTTATTTGACTCTGACAACCACTACCACCACCACTACAACGGCAACATAATCATCAACAACACCAACAATCCTCTGCTTTTAAATGAGTATTTTGCTAAGATTGAGTCCCCCAGGGTGATCCAGAAAAGAATTCCCTATCCATTAAACCGTACCTGCAAAGGTCCCTTGTCTTGCAATATAATTTATTTCAAATTCCGAAGACTAAGCCATAGCTTTCTGCCTTTGTGAGAGAGCACTATGCCTGGTACCATTACAAAAACAATATGAAAGAGAAAAATTACAGATGTAGAAAATAAAATATACAGTTCATTCCTGTGTAATTAGATGTGAAAGTCTACTGGAATGGATGATTCCCTAAGAAAACATAAGTATTATATATCAGATAAGGAGGGTCAGGAAAAAAATGTTCTGTCCATGTAAAGAAGTTAAGAAGTTTCCCCACAGGTGCACATATCCAAGTGACTTCACAGGTTTTCCCAGCTAATATTGAAGACATAAGTAATTTCAATGTTAAGTATATGATCCAATAAAATGAAGAAACAGTTGCACTAGCTGCCACAAAAGATATCCAACCATATTTGCACCATCTGTGCTCTTAGTATTTTAAGGGATTGGAGGCAGGCCTTTGTTAGCAAGGACCTAATTAGTTGAGCCAGTTAAAGGTAGTTCTCTGTATGGCAGTGACAACAGGGCAGGCATGAGAGGGTTCATGAATAGACTATCATGGGGCCCAGGCATGTTGATAGACACTGCAGTTGCTGTCCTTCTAGGGCTGTGGATATTTCTTACCCACCTGATTTTACCTCACTAATTGCTTGCCTTTTGTGATCTTTCCAAAGGATTTGACACCCAGTTTCCTGTTTCTCATCTCTTTCTACCTGAAATACCTTGAATAGTTTACATTCTTTTTATTCAAGTCTGACAGACTGAGTTAGTTTTGTGACGCCAACTCAAATTGATTACATACTCTGAAAAAGGGAGCATACACAAACCAAAATTTAACTAAAAACTAGATTTTATGAATAATCTTAATGCTAAATTTTAGGTAAAATATTAAAATAAAAACAAAAATAAGTAACTAAAATTTAAAGAAATAAATCCCGTGTAACTAAGGTTAATTATAAAATCAATTATTACTTTAATATATCAGAAGAAATAGGAATGAACCTTCTAAAGCAAGTGATATGTATTCATACATTGCACCAAGGACAGGTTGTCAGCAATTAGAAACAATGGAAATGCTTAATAGGATGACTGGTTACAAAATTAAAAATTGTTAGCTTTTAGTTTAAAAATGATAACTGAAATGAGAGAAAATACCCTAGTCAAAAGGAAGGAGAAACAAACTCAAAATAAACTCGGGAAACTGAGCACACCTATACAAAGCAAGTATGAAGGGAATAAAAATAGCAGAAGAGTCCAAGGCAGTAAGTGTCTTTTTACTAGATGACCCAGCCTTGGAAAGATATTATTTTCCTATAAATTAATCTACAAATCATACTTTTCTATCAAAATACCAATCTGTTCTATTTTTCATTTTTAGAATATAAAACTTGAAGGGATACTAATAGGGAAAAAAAAAAGGAAAGTAATGTGGGTGGACTAGCTGTATCTAAATATAGAAATATACTTTGAATGCTAAAGTAATTAAACAGTGTGGTGCTGCAGGGGCGGAATGCCCAGCACTGCCACAGAGCAGGGCTTCTAAAATAGATTCGGAACATAGGAGAGAGATGGTATAGGATGCAGTTGTCATTCCAGGTCTCTAGAAATCTCCACTATGTAATAACTACTAATAGAGTAATTAGCTATTTATGTGATATGTTTAGATAAGGGCGGATATGCTCCTCTTACTATATCAAAATGGATTCTGATTCAGTAAAACCTGTGCTAGCCAAATGAAAGTTGTGAATGTTGGACATCTGAATGAGTGAACTGATTTTATTCTTTGTGTAGAAAAAATGTTTCCAAGAGTAAATATAAAAGGCATGGAGCAGATCCCAGCCCGCAGCAGCTCTCTGCCCCCAGACCCTGTGAGAGAGAGACCCAACCGCCTGGTCAGGTGGGCACTCCTGAGGCTGCAGAGCGGAAGAGACCACCAACACTGCTCACCACTGAACACATCCCTGGCCCAAGAGGAAACTGTATAAGGCCTCTGGGCTCCCGTGGGGGAGGGCCCAGGAGTGGCAGGACCCCTGTGCCTGAGACACCACCAGAACCAGAAGGAAACAGACCGGATAAACAGTTCTCTGCACCCAAATCCCGTGGGAGGGAGAGCTGAACCTTCAGAGAGGCAGACAAGCCTGGGAAACCAGAAGAGACTGCTCTCTGCACACACATCTCGGACGCCAGAGGAAAAAGCCAAAGACCATCTGGAACCCTGGTGCACTGAAGCTCCCGGAAACGGCGGCACAGGTCTTCCTGGTTGCTGCCACTGCAGAGAGCCCGTGGGTAGCACCCCACGAGCGAACTTGAGTCTTGGGACCACAGGTAAGACCAACTTTTCTGCTGCAAGAAAGCTGCCTAGTGAACTCAAGACACAGGCCCACAGGAACAGCTGAAGACCTGTAGAGAGGAAAAACCACACGCCGGAAAGCAGAACACTCTGTCCCCATAACTGACTGAAAGAGAGGAAAACAGGTCTACAGCACTCCTGACACACAGGCTTATAGGACAGTCTAGCCACTGTCAGAAATAGCAGAACAAAGTAACACTAGAGATAATCTGATGACGAGAGGCAAGCGCAGGAACCCAAGCAACAGAAACCAAGACTACATGGCACCATCGGAGCCCAATTCTCCCATCAAAACAAACATGGAATATCCAAACACACCAGAAAAGCAAGATCTAGTTCCAAAATCATTTTTGATCATGATGCTGGAGGACTTCAAGAAAGACGTGAAGAACTCCCTTAGAGAACAAGTAGAAGCCTACAGAGAGGAATCGCAAAAATGCCTGAAAGAATCGCAAAAATCCCTGAAAGAATTCCAGGAAAACATAAATAAACAAGTAGAAGCCCATAGAGAGGAGACACAAAATTCCCTGAAAGAATTCCAGGAAAACATAAATAAACAAGTAGAAGCCCATAGAGAGGAGACACAAAAATCCCTGAAAGAATTCCAGGAAAACACAATCAAACAGTTGAAAGAATTAAAAATGGAAATAGAAGCAATCAAGAAAGAACACATGGAAACAACCCTGGATATAGAAAACCAAAAGAAGAGACAAGGAGCTGTAGATACAAGCTTCACCAACAGAATACAAGAGATGGAAGAGCGAATCTCAGGAGCAGAAGATTCCATAGAAATCATTGACTCAACTGTCAAAGATAATGTAAAGCGGAAAAAGCTACTGGTCCAAAACATACAGGAAATCCAGGACTCAATGAGAAGATCAAACCTAAGGATAATAGTTATAGAAGAGAGTGAAGACTCCCAGCTCAAAGGACCAGTAAATATCTTCAACAAAATCATAGAAGAAAACTTCCCTAACCTAAAAAAAGAGATACCCATAGACATACAAGAAGCCTACAGAACTCCAAATAGATTGGACCAGAAAAGAAACACCTCCCGTCACATAATTGTCAAAACACCAAACGCACAAAATAAAGAAAGAATATTAAAAGCAGTAAGGGAAAAAGTTCAAGTAACATATAAAGGGAGACCTATCAGAATCACACCAGACATCTCGCCAGAAACTATGAAGGCCAGAAGATCCTGGACTGATGTTATACAGACCCTAAGTGAACACAAATGCCAGCCCAGGTTACTGTATCCAGCAAAACTCTCAATTAACATTGATGGAGAAACCAAGATATTCCATGACAAAACCAAATTTACACAATATCTTTCCACAAATCCAGCACTAGAAAGGATAATAAATGGTAAAGCCCAACATAAGGAGGCAAGCTATACCCTAGAAGAAGCAAGAAACTAATCGTCTTGGCAACAAAACAAAGAGAATGAAAGCACACAAACATAACCTCACATCCAAATATGAATATAAAGGGAAACAATAATCACTATTCCTTAATATCTCTCAATATCAATGGCCTCAACTCCCCAATAAAAAGACATAGATTAACAAACTGGATACACAACGAGGACCCTGCATTCTGCTGCCTACAGGAAACACACCTCAGAGACAAAGACAGACACTACCTCAGAGTGAAAGGCTGGAAAACAACTTTCCAAGCAAATGGTCAGAAGAAGCAAGCTGGAGTAGCCATTCTAATATCAAATAAAATCAATTTCCAACTAAAAGTCATCAAAAAAGATAAGGAAGGACACTTCATATTCATCAAAGGAAAAATCCACCAAGATGAACTCTCAATCCTAAATATCTATGCCCCAAATACAAGGGCAACTACATACGTAAAAGAAACCTTACTAAAGCTAAAAGCACACATTGCACCTCACACAATAATAGTGGGAGATTTCAACACACCACTCTCATCAATGGACAGATCATGGAAACAGAAATTAAACAGTGATGTCGACAGACTAAGAGAAGTCATGAGCCAAATGGACTTAACGGATATTTATAGAACATACTATCCTAAAGCAAAAGGATATACCTTCTTCTCAGCTCCTCATGGTACTTTCTCCAAAATTGACCATATAATTCGTCAAAAAACGGGCCTCAACAGGTACAGAAAGATAGAAATAATCCCATGCGTGCTATCGGACCACCACAGCCTAAAACTGGTCTTCAATAACAATAAGGGAAGAATGCCCACATATACGTGGAAATTGAACAATGCTCTACTCAATGATAACCTGGTCAAGGAAGAAATAAAGAAAGAAATTAAAAACTTTTTAGAATTTAATGAAAATGAAGATACAACATACCCAAACTTATGGGACACAATGAAAGCTGTGCTAAGAGGAAAACTCATAGCGCTGAGTGCCTGCAGAAAGAAACAGGAAAGAGCATATGTCAGCAGCTTGACAGCACACCTAAAAGCTCTAGAACAAAAAGAAGCAAATACACCCAGGAGGAGTAGAAGACAGGAAATAATCAAACACAGAGCTGAAATCAACCAAGTAGAAACAAAAAGGACCATAGAAAGAATCAACAGAACCAAAAGTTGGTTCTTTGAGAAAATCAACAAGATAGATAAACCCTTAGCCAGACTAACAAGAGGACACAGAGCGTGCGTCCAAATTAACAAAATCAGAAATGAAAAGGGAGACATAACTACAGATTCAGAGGAAATTCAAAAAATCATCAGATCTTACTATAAAAACCTATATTCAACAAAACTTGAAAATCTTCAGGAAATGGACAATTTCCTAGACAGATACCAGGTATTGAAGTTAAATCAGGAACAGATAAACCAGTTAAACAACCCCATAACTCCTAAGGAAATAGAAGCAGTCATTAAAGGTCTCCCAACCAAAAAGAGCCCAGGTCCAGACGGGTTTAGTGCAGAATTCTATCAGACCTTCATAGAAGACCTCATACCAATATTATCCAAACTATTCCACAAAATTTAAACAGATGGAGCACTACCGAATTCCTTCTATGAAGCCACAATTACTCTTATACCCAAACCACACAAAGACCCAACAAAGAAAGAGAACTTCAGACCAATTTCCCTTATGAATATCGACGCAAAAATACTCAATAAAATTCTGGCAAACCGAATCCAAGAGCACATCAAAACAATCATCCACCATGATCAAGTAGGCTTCATCCCAGGCATGCAGGGATGGTTTAATATACGGAAAACCATCAACGTGATCCATTACATAAACAAACCGAAAGAACGAAACCACATGATCATTTCATTAGATGCTGAGAAAGCATTTGACAAAATTCAACACCCCTTCATGATAAAAGTCCTGGAAAGAATAGGAATTCAAGGCCCATACCTAAACATAGTAAAAGCCATATACAGCAAACCAGTTGCTAACATTAAACTAAATGGAGAGAAACTTGAAGCAATCCCACTAAAATCAGGGACTAGACAAGGCTGCCCACTCTCTCCCTACTTATTCAATATAGTTCTTGAAGTTCTAGCCAGAGCAATCAGACAACAAAAGGAGGTCAAGGGGATACAGATCGGAAAAGAAGAAGTCAAAATATCTCTATTTGCAGATGATAGGGTAGTATATTTAAGTGATCCCAAAAGTTCCACCAGAGAACTACTAAAGCTGATAAACAACTTCAGCAAAGTGGCTGGGTATAAAATTAACTCAAATAAATCAGTTGCCTTCCTCTATACAAAAGAGAAACAAGCCGAGAAAGAAATTAGGGAAACGACACCCTTCATAATAGACCCAAATAACATAAAGTACCTCGGTGTGACTTTAACCAAGCAAGTAAAAGATCTGTACAATAAGAACTTCAAGACACTGAGTAAAGAAATTGAAGAAGACCTCAGAAGATGGAAAGATCTCCCATGCTCATGGATTGGCAGGATTAATTTAGTAAAAATGGCCATTTTACCAAAAGCAATCTACAGATTCAATGCAATCCCCATCAAAATACCAATCCAATTCTTCAAACAGTTAGACAGATCAATTTGCAAATTCATCTGGAATAACAAAAAACCCAGCATAGCTAAAGCTATCCTCAACAATAAAAGGACTTCAGGGGGAATCACTATCCCTGAACTCAAGCAGTATTACAGAGCAATAGTGATAAAAACTGCATGGTATTGGTACAGAGACAGACAGATAGACCAATGGAATAGAATTGAAGACCCAGAAATGAACCCACACACCTATGGTCACTTGATTTTTGACAAAGGGGCCAAAACCATGCAATGGAAAAAAGATAGCATTTTCAGCAAATGGTGCTGGTTCAACTGGAGGGCAACATGTAGAAGAATGCAGATCGATCCATGCTTATCACCCTGTACAAAGCTTAAGTCCAAGTGGATCAAGGACCTCCACATCAAACCAGACAAACTCAAACTAATAGAAGAAAAACTAGGGAAGCATCTGGAACACATGGGCACTGGAAAAAATTTCCTGAACAAAACACCAATGGCTTATGCTCTAAGATCAAGAATCGACAAATGGGATCTCATAAAACTGCAAAGCTTCTGTAAGGCAAAGGACACTGTGGTTAGGACAAAACGGCAACCAACAGATTGGGAAAAGATCTTTACCAATCCTACAACAGATAGAGGCCTTATATCTAAAATATACAAAGAACTCAAGAAGTTAGACCGCAGGGAAACAAATAACCCTATTAAAAAATGGGATTCAGAGCTAAACAAAGAATTCACAGCTGAGGAATGCCGAATGGCTGAGAAACACCTAAAGAAATGTTCAACATCTTTAGTCATAAGGGAAATGCAAATCAAAACAACCCTGAGATTTCACCTCACACCAGTGAGAATGGCTAATATCAAAAACTCAGGTGACAGCAGATGCTGGCGAGGATGTGGAGAAAGAGGCACACTCCTCCATTGTTGGTGGGATTGCAGACTGGTAAAACCATTCTGGAAATCAGTCTGGAGGTTCCTCAGAAAATTGGACATTGAACTGCCTGAGGATCCAGCTATACCTCTCTTGGGCATATACCCAAAAGATGCCTCAAAATATAAAAGAGACACGTGCTCCACTATGTTCATCGCAGCCTTATTTATAATAGCCAGAAAATGGAAAGAACCCAGATGCCCTTCAACAGAGGAATGGATACAGAAAATGTGGTACATCTACACAATGGAATATTACTCAGCTATCAAAAACAACGAGTTTATGAAATTCGTAGGCAAATGGTTGGAACTGGAAAATATCATCCTGAGTGAGCTAACCCAATCACAGAAAGACATACATGGTATGCACTCACTGATAAGTGGCTATTAGCCCAAATGCTTGAATTACCCTAGATCCCTAGAACAAAAGAAACTCATGACGGATGATCAACATGTGAATGCTTCACTCCTTCTTTAAATGAGGAAAAAGAATACCCTTGGCTGGGAAGGGAGAGGCAAAGATTAAAACAGAGACTGAAGGAACACCCATTCAGAGCCTGCCCCACAGGTGGCCCATACATATACAGCCACCCAATTGGACAAGATGGATGGAGCAAAGAAGTGCAGACTGACAGGAGCCGGATGTAGATCGCTCCTGAGAGACACAGCCAGAATACAGCAAATACAGAGGCGAATGCCAGCAGCAAACCACTGATCTGAGAATAGGTCCCCCGTTGAAGGAATCAGAGAAAGAACTGGAAGAGCTTGAAGGGGCTCAAGACCCCAAAAGTTACAATGTCAAGCAACCAGAGCTTCCAGGGACTAAGCCACTACCTAAATACTATACATGGACTGACCCTGGACTCTGACCCCATAGGTAGCAATGAATATCCTAGTAAGAGCACCAGTGGAAGGGGAAGCCCTGGGTCCTGCTAAGACTGAACCCCCAGTGAACTAGACTATGGGGGGAGGGCGGCAATGGGGGGAGGGTTGGGAGGGGGACACCCATAAGGAAGGGGAGGGGGGAGGGGGATGTTTGCCCGGAAACCGGGAAAGGGAATAACACTTGAAATGTATATAAGAAATACTCAAGTTAATAAAAAAAAAAAGGTATGGAGCATAAGCAAAGACAATGATCTGCAATATATATGTATATATGTATATATATATGTGTGTGTTATATATAATATATATTATATATGTTATATATAAATCTAATATGTATAAATGTATACATTATATTTTAACTTTAAATATATATCTAAATATGTTAGATATATTTTTCTGTTACATAGATGGCAGGTGATGAGGGGTTAAATAAAGTCAAAACAAAATCACGTGACACTTGACACTGAGGCAATTTTCAGACATTACATGTTAAGTAAAAGGACCTAATTTCTAACTTTACAGAAAAGTATAATGAAATCAATAGAATAAAGCTTAATAATACAACAAGATAATGGAAAAAGTGTATAAGCAAATAATAAAAGGAAAAGAAATAGAGTTAATGACTATATGAATATTCTCAATGTTATTAAAAATTAACAAAATACAATTTGAAATGATTAATCATACTTTTTCAACAATCTCATATGGAAAAATTCAATCAGTCCAGATTCTCATTGAAAAGTGGAACACAATGTCTAGTTTCCCTCAGCACCCAAAGTTGACCTTGTGCCACAGCTTTCTGTACCTAAATCCAGTTGCGAGAGAGCTGTTCTTCCAGGAGTGCTGACACTCCTGAGAGCTCAGGTAAGACCACCAATTCTGCTCAGAGGGGCCCCCTCCAAGTCCTCAGGACACAGCAACCAAGGAGCAGTCTAGGAACTGGATCCTCCAGGTTTCCATCTACACCTGGAGCTGACCGAGTGCCACAGCTCTTGTTACCCAAATCTAGCTTGTAGAGAGCTGGTCTCCCAGTAGTGCTGACACAAAGACTTAAAGGAGGGTCAACCCCCTGTCAGAGACAGCATGACAAGCTAATACCAGAGATAACCAGATGATGAGAGGCAAGTACAAGAAAATAAGCAACAGAAACCAAGGTTTCTTGGCATCATCAGAACCCAGTTCTCTCACTACAGTAATCCTGGATACCCTATCACAATGGAAGAGCAAGATTTGTATTTAAAATCACATCTCATGATGATGATGGAGGAGTTTAAAAAGGACATACATAACTCCCTTAAAGAAATACAGGAAAACACAGGTAGACTGGTAGAAACCCCTAAAGACGAAAAACAAAAATCCCTTAAAGAATTTCAGAAAAACACAACCAAACAGGTCAGGGAATTGAACAAAACCATCCAGGATCTAAAAGTGGAATAGAAACAATAAAGAAATCACATAGGGAGACAACACTGGAGATAGAAACACTAGGAGAGAGATCAGGAGTAATAGACACAAGCATCACCAAGAGATAGAAGAGAGAATCTCAAGGGCAGAAGATATCATAGAAAACATGGACACAATAGTCATAGAAAATGTAAAATGCAAAAAGCTCCTAACTGAAAACGTCCAGGAAATCCAAGAGAAGATCAAAGTTAAGGATAATAGGTATAGAAGAGAGCAAAGACTTCCACCTTAAAGGGCCAGTAAATATCTTCAATAAAATTATAGAAGAAAACTTCCCTAACCTAAAGAAAGAGATGCCTATAAGCATACATGAAGCCTACAGAACTCCAAACAGATTGGACCAGAGAAGAAACTCCTTCCATCACACAATAATCAAAACATCAAATGCATAAAACAGAAAGAAATATTAAAAGCAGGAAGGGAAAAAGTCAAGTAAATATAAAGGCGGACCTATCAGAATTACATCAGACTTTCTCAGCTATGAAAGCCTGAAGATCCTAGGCAGATGGTATGCAGAGCCTAAGAGGACACAAATGCCAGCCCAGGCTACTATATCCAGAAAAATCCTCAATTATCATAGATGGAGAAACCAAGAAATTCCATGACAAAACCAAATTTACACAATATCTTTCTACAAATCCAGCCCTACAAAGGATAATAGATGGAAAACTCCAATACAAGGAGGGAAACTACATCCCAGAAAAAGATCCTTGCTATGACACCAAAAGTAGAGAGACACACAAACAGAATTCCAACTCTAAAAACAAAAATAACAGGAAGCAACCATCACTAGTCTTTAATATCTCTTAACATCAATGGACTCAATTCCCCAATAAAAAGACATAGGCTAACAAACTGGGTATGTAATGAGAACCCAGCATTGTGCTGCATACAGGAAACATACCTCAGAGACAAAGACAGACACTACCTTAGAGTAAAAGTCTGGAAAACAACTTTCCAAGCAAATGGTCCAAAGAAACAAGCTAGAGTAGCCATTAGAATTTCAACCAAAAGTTATAAAAATAAATAAATAAATAAATAAGGAAGGATACTTCATATTCATCAAAGGAAAAATCCACCAAGATGAACTCTCAATCCTACATATCTATGCTCCAAATGCAAAGGCACGTACATTTATAAAAGAAACTTTACTAAGGCTCAAATCACACATTGCACTTCACACAATAATAGTGGGAGATTTCAACAACCCAATCTCATCAATGGACAGATCATCAAAACAAATTAAACAGAGACATTGAGAAACTAACAGAAGGTGTGAATCAAATGGGTTTAACCAATATTTAAAAAACATTTCATCCTAAAACAAAAGATTATACCTTCTTCTCAGCATCTCCTGGTACTTCCCCCAAAATTGACCATATAATCCATCACAAAACAGGCTTTAGCAGATAGAAGAATATTGAAATAATCCCATGAATCCTAACAGATCACCATGGACTAAGGCTGTACTTCAATAACAACAAAAACATCAGAAAGCCCAGATATACATGGAAGTTGAACAATGCTCTACTCAATGATAACTTGGTCAAGGAAGAAACAAAGAAATTAAAGACTTTATTGTGTAATGAAAATGAAGGCACAATATATTCAAACTTATGGAACACAATATAAGTATTGTTAAGAGGTAAACTCATAGCTCTGAGAGTCTCCAAAATGAAACAGGAGAGAGCATACTTTAGCAGCTTGACAGAACACCAAAATGCTCTAGAAGAAAAAGAAGCAAATACACCCAAGAGGAGTAGAAGGCAGGAAATAATGAAACTCAAGACTGAAACCAAATAAGTAGAAACAAAAAGGGCTATACAAAAAATCAACAAAACCAGGAGTTGGTTCTTTGAGAAAATCAATAAGATAGATAAACCTTTAGCCAGACTAACAAGAGGGCACAAAAAGTCTATCCAAATTAACAAAATCAGAAATGAAAAGGGAGGCATAACAACAGAATATTCAAAAAATTCAAAAAATATCATCAGATCCTACTACAAAACATCTATATTCAACAAAACTGGAAAATCTGGAGGAAATGGACAATTTTCTAGACAAATACAGCTATCAAAGTTCAATCAGTATTAGACAAACCATACAAACAATCCCATAACTCCTAAAGAAATAGAATCAGTTATTAAAAGTATCCCAACCAAAAAGAGCCCAGGACCAGATGGGTTTAGTGTAGAATTCTATCAGACCTTCATAGAAGACATCATACCAATACTGTCCAACCTATTCCACAAAATAGAAACAGACAGAGTACTACCCAATTCCTTCTATGAAGTCACAATTATGCTTATACCTAAACTACACAAAGTTCCTACAAGGAAAGAGAACTTTAGACCAATTTCCCTTATGAATATTGATGCAAAAATACTAAATAAAACTCTCGAAAACCAAATGCAAGAACACATCAAATGATCATCCATCAGGATCAAGTAGTCTTCATTGCAGAGATGCAGGGATGGTTCAATATAGAAAAATCCATCAATGTAATCCACTATATAAACAAACTCAAAGAAAAAAACCACATGGTCATTTTATTAGATGCTGCAAAAGCATTTGACAAAATTCAACACCCCTTCATGATAAAAGTCCTGGAAAGAACAGGAATTCAAGACCTATAACTAAACATAGTAAAAGCAATATACAGCAAACCAGTAACTAACATTAAAACTAAATGGAGAGAAACTTGAAGCAATGCAACTAAAATCAGGGACTAGACAAGGCTACCCACTCTCTCCCTATTTACTAAATATAGTAAAGTCCTAGCCAGAAAAATCAGACAACAAAAGGAGGTCAAAGAGATACAAATTGGAAAGGAAGAAGTCAAAGTATCACTATTTGCTGATGATATGATAGTGTACTTAAGTGACCCCAAAAGTTCCACTACAGAACTACTACACCTGAGATACAACTTTAGCAAAGTGTCTGGGTATAAAATTAACTCAAACAAATCAGTAGCCTCCCTCTACTCAAAGGATAAACAGGCTGAGAAAGAAATTAGGGTAATGACACCCTTCACAATAGTATTAAATAACATAAAATATCTCAGTGTGACTCCAACTAAGCAAGTGAAAGATTTGTATGACAGGAACTTCAAGTCTCTGAAGAAAGAAATTGAAGAAGATCTCAGAAGATGAAAAGACCTCCCATGGTCATGGATTGGCATGATCAATATAGTAAAAATGGCTATTTTGCCAAAAGCAATCTACAGATTCAATGTAATTCCCAACAAAATTCCAACTCAATTCTTCATAGAGTTAGAATGAGCAATTTGCATATTCATTTGGAATAACAAAAAAACCAGATAGCTAAAACTATGCTCATCAATAAGAGAACTTCTGGTGGAATCAACCATTTTTTACCTCAAGCAGTGTTACAGGGCAATAGTGATAAAAACTGTGGTATTGGTACATAGACAGACAGGTAGATCACCAGAATAAAATTGAAGAAATAGAAATGAACACACACACCTATGGTCACTTGACCTTTGACAAAGTAGCTAAAACCATCCAATGGAAAAAAGATAGCATTTTCAACAAATGGTGCTGGTTCAACTGGAGGTCAGCATGTAGAAGAAGGCAAATCAATCCATTCTTATCACCATGTACAAAGCTAAAGTCCAAGTTGATTAAGGACCTCCACATCAAACCAGATACACTCAAACTAATATGAGGAAAAAGTGGGGAAGAGTTTCGATCAAATAGGCACTGGGGAAAATTTCCTGAATTGAACACCAATGGCTTATGCTCTAAGATCAAGAATCGACAAATGGGACCTCATAAAACTGCAAAGCTTCTGTAAGGTAAAGGGCACTGCCAATAGGACAAAATGGCAACCAACAGATTGGGAAAAGATCTTTACCAATCCTACATCTAATAGAGGGCTATTATCCAATATATACAAATAACTCAGTAAATTAGACTCCAAAGAGCCAAATAACCCTATTAAAAATGGTGTACAGACCTAAACACAGAATTCTCAGCTGAGGAATATCACATGACTGAGAAGTACCTAAAGAGATGCTCAACATCTTTATTCATCAGGAAATGCAAATCAAAACAACCCTGAGATTCCACCTCATTAGTCAGAATGGCTAAGATCAAAAACTCAGGTTACAACAGATGCTGGTGAGATTGTGGAGAAAGAGGAGCACTCCTCCATTACTGGTGGGTTTGCAAACTGGTACAATCACTCTGGCCATCAGTCTGGAGGTTCCTCAGATAACTAGACATTCCACTACCTGAGGACCCAGCTATACTTCCCCTGGGCATATCCCCAAAAGATGCTCCAACATACAACAAGGACACATGCTCCACTATGTTCATAGCAGTCTTACTTTTAATAGCCAGAAGCTAGAAAGAACCCAGATGCCCTTCAACAGAGGAATGGATATAGAAAATGCGGTACATCTACACCATGGAGTAATTTTCAGCTATCAAAAACAATGACTTCATAAAATTCATAGGCAAATGGATGGAACTAGAAAATATCATCCTGAGTGAGGTAACCCAATCACAGAAAAACACTCAAGGTATGTGCTCAGTGATAAGTTGATATTAGCTTAAAAGCTCTAGTTACCCAAGTTTATAGAGCACATGAAGCTCAAGAAGAAGGATGAACAAAGTTGGGATCTTTCATTCCTTTTTAAAAGGTGGAATAAAAAATATTCATAAAAGGAGATATGAAGGCATGGTTTGGAGCAGAGACACAAAGGAGCAGTCATTCAGATCCTGCTCCACATGGGTATACAGCGTATACATATATACAGCCACCAAAACTAGGAAAGATTGATAAAGCTAAGAAGTGCATGCTGACAGGTGCTGGATATATCTGTCTCCTGAGAGGTCCAGCCAGAGCATGTCAAGTACAGAGGAGAAGGCTAGCAGCATACCATTGATCTGAGGATGAGATCCCTCTTGGAGGAATTAGAGATGAATGAAATAGCTGAAGGACCTTCGACCCCATAAGAACAACAATGCCAACCAAGCAGATCTCCCAGGGACTAAACACTACCCAAAGACTATACATGAATTGACTCATAGCTCCAGCTGCATATATAGCAGAGGATGGCCTTGTTGGGCACCAATGGAAGGAGAATCCCTTGGTCCTGCCAAGGCTGGACCCCCCAGTGCAGGGAAATGTCCGGGGCATGGGAAGGGGGTGTGAATGGGGAGGGGAAAACCCTTATAGAATAAGGGGAGGGGAGGGGGATTGGATAGGGGGATTATGTCCTGGAAAACGGGAAAGGGAATATCATTTGAAATGTAAATTAAAAAATATAATTAAAGAAAAAAAATAAATCCACCAATGTAATCCACTATATAAACCAACTCAGAGAAAATACCACATGATCATCTCATTAGATGCTAAAAAAGCATTTGATAAAATTCACTCCTTCGAAATGCAAATCAAAACAACCCTGAGATTTCACCTCACACCAGTGCGATTGGCTAAGATCAAAAACTCAGGTGACAGCAGATGCTGGCGAGGATGTGGAGAAAGAGGAACACTCCTCCATTGTTGGTGGGATTGCAGACTAGTAAAACCATTCTGGAAATCAGTCTGGAGGTTCCTCAGAAAATTGGACATTGAACTGCCTGAGGATCCAGCTATACCTCTCTTGGGCATATACCCAAAAGATGCCTCAACATATAAAAGAGACACGTGCTCCACTATGTTCATCGCAGCCTTATTTATAATAGCCAGAAAATGGAAAGAACCCAGATGCCCTTCAACAGAGGAATGGATACAGAAAATGTGGTACATCTACACAATGGAATATTACTCAGCTATCAAAAACAACGAGTTTATGAAATTTGTAGGCAAATGGTTGGAACTGGAAAATATCATCCTGAGTGAGCTAACCCAATCACAGAAAGACATACATGGTATGCACTCATTGATAAGTGGCTATTAGCCCAAATGCTTGAATTACCCTAGATCCCTAGAACAAACGAAACTCAAGACGGATGATCAAAATGTGAATGCTTCACTCCTTCTTTAAATGAGGAAAAAGAATACCCTTGGCTGGGAAGGGAGAGGCAAAGACTAAAACAGAGACTGAAGGAACACCCATTCAGAGCCTGCCCCACATGTGGCCCATACATATACAGCCACCCAATTAGACAAGATGGATGAAGCAAAGAAGTGCAGACTGACAGGAGCCGGATGTAGATCGCTCCTGAGAGACACAGCCAGAATACAGCAAATACAGAGGCGAATGCCAGCAGCAAACCACTGAACTGAGAATAGGTCCCCTATTGAAGGAATCAGAGAAAGAACTGGAAGAGCTTGAAGGGGCTCGAGACCCCAAAAGTACAACAATGCCAAGCAACCAGAGCTTCCAGGGACTAAGCCACTACCTAAAGACTATACATGGACTGACCCTGGACTCTGACCCCATAGGTAGCAATGAATATCCTAGTAAGAGCACCAGTGGAAGGGGAAGCCCTGGGTCCTGCTAAGACTGAACCCCCCGTGAACTAGTCTATGGGGGGAGGGTGGCAATGGGGGGAGGGTTGGGAGGGGGACACCCATAAGGAAGGGGAGGGGGGAGGGGGATGTTTGCCCGGAAACCGGGAAAGGGAATAACACTCGAAATGTATATAAGAAATACTCAAGTTAATAAAAAAATAAAAAAAAAATTCACTCCTTCATGATAAAAGTCTTGAAAAAAATCATGAGTTCCACCAAATTCAGGGATTAGACTAGGCTTCTCTCTCTCTCTCTTTCTCTCTCCCCCCCCTCTCTCTCCCCCTCCCTCCCTCTCCCTCCCCCCTCCCTAATCAATATAGTGTTTGAAGTCCTAGCCAGAGCAATTAGATGGCTAAAGAGGTCAATGGGATACAAATTGCAAAAGACTGAAGTCAAATATCACTATTTGAAGATGATATTATACTTTAAGTGACCCTAAAATTTCACAGGAGAACTGCAGCTGATAAACAACTTCAGCAAAGTGGCTGAATAGAAATTAGCTCAAATTTAGCTCAGTAGCCTTCCTCTACTCAAGGGCTAAACATGTGCTTAAATGACGTACCTCATTTGAGTATCCACATGTCGGAAGTAGCATGAAGAAAGAGAGGCAGCCCCTGTTATTTGGCATTATAGAATTCCAGATGGCGTATTTTTAAGTAGTTAAGTTTTTAATAATTCAAAAATTCCTCTTGGCTTCTGTGAGAAATTGGTGTCTTCTGCATTTATGTACATAGCGAGGCCTGCTGGTGAACTTCACTGTCCCATCTTCCCTGTAGGGAATGGATTCCTGACCAATTAAGCAACTCAGCTAGCAGAAGTGGCACTAGCTATGTGACTAGAACACGTGGATTCCCATTGAGATTCGCAGGCCTTAATTGTGTGGCAGAGCATCTTAGCCAGCATTCATTTTCCTCCTGAAGTTCAATGCTTTGTAGCCCCTTTTCAGCTGTTCCCTTACCTGTGCAGTTCTTCCTGTGGAAGCCATCACTGCTGCTCTTTGATGTTTGAAGTTGCTGAGGGGAAAGCAATTGTTTACTTTATAATTCATAAATGATCATAAAGTGGCTATTTTAATAATCTATACATTTACAATTCAATTCTTGGGCCAACTAGGAAGAGTCTATGGATTGTCATTTAATTCTGTAAATAAACTTTTTTTTTCTGGCATCAACAATGTCCCCTGGCAGCTGTGCTGTGGACGCTTGTAATAAAACTTCTTCCTAAACAGGAGCCTACAATTCTGTAAAGGTTTGCCATGGCATTTATGTAGTCTGGTATTCTGCAATGTAGTCATACCTACAAATATGATGGATTGTATTTTAGGCACAATGATTGTTTTCAGTGGGGGAAAAGCCTCCCCAGATGAATTGATACCGGGCTCCATGCTGGGTCTTATGCATTAATCATGAAGTAAGTATCATACTTATGCAAATGTGTAGAAGCCCAATTAGGCAGAGAGCACAGAGCCCTGGGAATAATGTTATGGGCTATTGGGCCTTTGAAATATACTCCTTGGCCAAATTTTCAAAAGCAAAGCAGATTTGAGATGCCTTTTTACTCTTGAAAACAGGTGTACAATTGTCTTCTTAGTGCCTATTTCATGCCTTCAACCTTAAAATAAAGCTTTCTCCCAGTTGGCATGATTTTCCCTCATTGCACAACAGGAGCAGTGGAATTCTGAATCCCTGACAAGAAAATAAAATGTTCATTCAAAACCTAGACGTGCTGAGAATATTGAGGATACATCAATATTTGGGTTTTTGCAGCACATTTTGAATGTTTCATATATTCAGTTTTCCTCTGGCTAGCTCTGCCATCTCTTATATTTTGTGTGATTAATCAAAACATTCTGGCTTCTCTTTTGCAAAGTCTCTGAATACAATGCAAATATTGTGAAGAAAACACAGACTCTCTGGAAGAAAGACTCTCCCTTTTATATATGATTTCTCATTTCAAACTTTAGTTTGCTAAGTTAAAACTGCTGATGCCTCACCCCATGAATTCATTTTCAAAATACACTTGTTGAAACCACGGCGATATTTGCAAAGGATATGGTTGTGTGTATGGGTGAGAAAAAATATCAAAGATTGGTACTTTCCCCTTAAACAACCATAGGAAGGTCTTTCTAAATCATGATGCTGTTAGTGGTTACTTTAGACCAGATAGTTGACTATCACATAAGAATGTTGAGAGAAACATAAGAAAGTCCTAAATTGTTTTGTAGTCAGATATAATAACCCTTATTTCCAACTATATAGTTCAACATGGTTGTCAGACACATTTTAAACATTTTCTTATATAAATAGAAATTAGCTTAGATTCTTTAAAATTTCAGTCCCATGGTAAAGTTCAAGGGAATAGCCACATATAGTACAACTTTTGCTTGTTAATAGCTCTTTCCAGTGAATATGAAAAATAAGCATATTGGAACATGGTGAGAAGAGGGAAGAGTGTAGACATAGAGGGCCATGAAGAGAGAGATCAGGGGAAATCTTTATTTATAGTATGTGGAAGTTGAAGCCAAAGTCTGAAAAGAGACTTTTGAAAGAATGAAAACCTTAATTTTAACAGATAGAATCATCATAGTCACCCTTTTCATTGCTGCAGTAGCACAGTAACCCAAACCAACTTCAGGGAAGAAAGGGTTGATTTTAGCTTATGGTTTACAGTCCTCTGTTGAGAACAGTCAAGGAGGGAAGAGAAAGCTGCAATCTGAAGATAGAACTTGAAGCAGACCAAATGGATGAGTGCTGCTTACTTATTTCTTATGGCTTGTTCAGCTTGTCTCAAATACAGCCCAGGATCCTTTGCTCAGGGATGGCACTGGCCACAATGGGATGCACACTTTTCCACCCACTGGCAATCAAGAACATGCTGCCACAGATTTGTCTACAGACCAATCTGATGGAGACACTTCTTCAGCTGAGATTCCCAGATATGTCTAGGCTTGTGCCAAGTTGAGAAATGCTCACCAGCACCAACATTAATCACTCTTTTGGCTTTTAGAATGCATCTGGGCATTTCAGTTGCCCTTCTAATTGGATCTGCTTAAAACTTGTACAAAACAAAGGTTTCTAAGCATAATATTGACATCAGTCCACTCAGTCAAAGATTGGCTTGTCTTGGCCCAAACTACAGAATGATCTAATTGAGCGAGTATAGTTGATCTTTACAACGTAGTAACTTCTTAATCTTAACAATATAATATTTTCCTATATTGGTCTGGTTGCCCTTTTCATTCATACACATACTTATCATTTCTTAAAAAGTAGTCATCACTCTTTATTTTGCGAAGGACATTATAAAAAGAACTCTTGGGACTGGAAAGACGGCTCAATGATTAAGAGTACTGGCTGCTCTTAGTAGGACTAATGTTCAATTCCCAGTATAACATTGTGGCTCATATAACCATTTATAATACCAGTTCCAAAGGATCCAATGACCTCTTTTGACCAGGTACACACATGGCAGACAGATACATTCAGCTAAAATATTAACATAGAGAAAATAAAAATAAATTTTAAAAAATAAGGAAAATTCTCACCATGATGATTGTTCATTACTTAATGAAACTTCATTGTAATGCAGTTAAAGAGACAAATTATTAGACTCCTGCAAAGAAGGAGTGTTGGTGTCCTCTTTGATACTTTCCCAGATTTTTGAAATAATAGCCAAAACCATAGACCTTAGAGCATATGCCTACCCCTGACATCCCAGTAGAGGATGTTGTATGAGTCCCCAGAAGGCCCTAAACCAGCCAGAACAAATTCAAAAGAAAAGTGTTTTCATTATGAATGGCTCCTGAACTTCAGCATCATGTGGTAGATTCTAACTATGGGACTTCAAGACCTAATTTACACTGAAGTAGGATATAAGTAGTCAACTCATCCTAAAACATGTCCTATTTACACACACACACACACACACACACACACACACACACACACACACACACAAATCAAACAACCAAACAAAAACAACAAAACAGCCCACCATCTCCAGTCCAGTACTCACTTAAGAGATTACCTGGAGTTCCTAAATGAAATTTTCTTGGCTGTAATCTACATATTCTATGAGCAGAAGATCCTAGACAGAAAGAAGTCTGATATCCCTGAACAACATCCTCCACAGTAGTTTCAGTAAAGAAATTCAGTAGAAATGCTACACATTTTCTATGTTTTAAGTTGCTCCAAAGGGTGGAGAGATGACTCAGTGGGTAAGAATACTTGATGTTCAATACCCTGAATCAAAGTAAAAAAAAAATGTCAGAAATGGCCTCATGTTGCCTCCATGCTGTCTAGTAGGGAAGAGGGATAGGTTGTATGGAGTTGGCCTGTTACCATATTAACTCCAGACATAGTGTGAGACTTTTGAGAAAACAAGGCAAAGAGTGATAAAGGAAAACATTTTACATTTTTATATGTATTCATACCCCTTCATTCATACATACATGTGCAATACAAATGATAAATAAATAAGTAAATATATAAAATAATTTGTGATAGGAAGAGAATTCTAGCCCAAACAGAACCTGTACAAGAAAGACCTCACCTCCATCTTCAAATGTATGTTTCCCCTGTTTTTTAGTGTTATCCTGTCTGAAGTCAGGATCCAATCTGAAAAGGATCCAATCCAAAGGAAAGAACAAAGACCATTTGATCCCAGAAAGACATCACAGCCAAATTGTAGCTTAGTTTATTCTGGTGTTTTCTGTTTCTGTAGCGATTAATAAAGCATCAAATAAGGAAAAATATCAGGGAAATTTGCCATTTCACCTTGAAGATTCTTGAGTAGAAATTTGGTAAATGCCTTGAAGATTTCTTGCCAAGCAGATCCTCTATTTTGGGGTTCTGCTTATGAGTTTGCCTTCTTGGGGATTTTTGATGTTTCTGTTTGCTGTGTAAGATGAGTATCTCCAATATGGTCCAAGGAACAGAGTGATGCTGGCAACTGAGAGACAAAAATCTCATCCTGAGAAGCTTATACTGTTGTGTGGAGAGAAGGGAGTGTGAGAGTTTGTGTTGATCACCACCGTGGCAGAATTCAGAATCCCCTAGGCAACAAGCATCTGGTCTGTGAGGAAGTTTCCCCAGAGGTTGAACTGAGGTGGGGAGACCCACCCTGAATATAGGGGGTTCCCTTCCATGGGCCAGACAGTTGTCTGACAATTTCTTGTGAGATTAAACTTTTGACTTGAAGAGAAGCATTGCCAGACACATTATATTCTGAATGCTGGTGAAGCTATTCCATTGTACAGGGAAGCTTCTTAAACTCAGGAAATAAACAACTCAAAGGCTCTGTAATTCTTGGGAACTGATTAGATTCACTGTGGTTCCTCCTGCCTAACTAAGAAATAGAGAACGGACTCATGCTTAGACAAACGTAGCTGCCTAGAAAAGACTAAAACCCCTGGAGCTGCCTGAAAGAGAGACCATTCAAGACACCTGGAGGAAGCAAAACGCAGCCAACCCATGTGGAAGAGGTGGTGAGCTGAATTACCTGAGAGAGGCTCATACCGGTTAAGCTGAAAGTCTCCAACCTGTTTAGCTGCCTTCAGCCTGTGAAGTGTGCTCTAAGTTTCCGGCATTTGTGAGTTGTTCCTAATGCTGGGGTTAACTGGGTGATACACCTACTTACCTGCCTTTGAGTCATTCTCGCTCCTGTAAGCAATCTCAATCACACATACTGATTCTTTTAAATTGGACTTTGGTCGTATCCTTATTTTGTTTTTTGGTCCCTTATCAGCAACGAGCAGACCTTTGTTCATGTCTCTTCACAGACCATCTCAGACTGAATGGAAAGGAGAAATGGAGCGAAGCATGAGTATTCATCCCTCTCTGATTTCTAACTATATGCAGTGTGACCAGTCACTTCATGTTCCTGTTGCCAGGCCTTTTCATTCATGGTAGACCGTAGCCTATTACTTTGAGTCAGTATTAATCCCCTCTTGCATAATTTGTTTTTGTTAGATGAGAAAATTAACTGTTTTAATTACTTCTCTTTCAATGTGATACCATGAGCAAGGCAACTTATACAAGAGAGTTTACTGGAGGCTTCCCATTTCCATGGTGAATCCATGACCATAATGGTGTTGAGCATAGCAGCAGGCAGGAGGTTTTGGTGCTGAAGCAGGAGCTTAAAGACTGCATCTTGACTCACAACTATAAGGCAAGGAGAGAGGGGGACATACCTGGGAGTGGCATGAACTTTTGAAGTCTCAAAGCCCACCTACGAGTGACACACCTCCTCCAACATTGCCAAATCTAATACTTCCCCAAAAGTTCTACCAACTGGGAACCATGTAAACAGATGAAACCATGGTGGTCATTCTCATTCAAAATACCACAATAACTTCATCCAGTCGTCTTTAGCAGGATGGTATTTTCTGGGAGAATTGGTGAGTTTTGCTGTACAGAAATACAAACTGTGAAGAAAGAGAAGACTTTAATTTCTTAGATACTTAATATGGTTTGGATATAGTTCTGGTGTGTTCTTCAAATGCTGTGTGGAAAAGTAATGCTTGTTGTAAGGCATTGAAAGAGTTGAAATTGTCTAAGGTTTTCAAGAATGAGAACTCGGGAGGATGTTTGGGCTTAAAAGGTTACAATGGAGTCGTCTTATGAACATATCCTGGCGGCTTTTGAAAAACAGAGATAGAGTCAAGAGAGGGAATACATATGTACATACAACCCCAGTTTCCTGCTTGTAAGTGTTCAGAGCCATTTTAAGATTCAGCGAGGAAGAGGAGCCTCACTGGATATGGACTCTGGGCCTACCATGATCATCCAACATTTTGCTCAGAATACATTTCTCTGGGGCTTAATCCCTCACTAGTAACAGAGAATGATCTTAAGGGAACGCTTCTACCATACCATCATATCTTGTGCCAAATAGATTCTACCGTGATCTTGGGGATTTCCAACATCTTTTATTAGATTCTCAGTTTCAAAAATATATTGTAAGAATGACACATGTCATTCCCTACAATTTCAGAAGTGTCCAGTAGAGGGTTGTGAACAAAATGTGACATGATTTCAAGATTACTGTTGGATCCCAGAGCGCATGGATGTCATTGCCTCTGACTTTTATTAGAAGGACATTAATGAACCTATGGAGAAAGGAAGGAACCATGCTCACCTTCTCACTAGTTACTATGGTTTAAAAAAGTACAATGGTCTCATTAAACTGTTATCTATGTTATATGCAATGGGTTGTTTTTATTTTAATATGTTGGTAAATGTATATTCTTAAATTTTCTGTGTTTTAACTTCAAAGATAGAAAGTACTCACAGAGGCATGTTAGAAAACGCAGCTATCTTCCTAGTCTATCGTTTTGACTAAAGTGAGACAATCAGAGCTGAGCAAGGCTGAGCTGGGGATGAGGAAGCAAGCCTTTAGCTTCTGTGCTCCGCAACCCCTGGGGGCTTGCAGATTAAATACAGGTGGACTTGCTCTACAGAAGCACAATATGTTAAGATTAGTATTCACAAGGAAGATAATTAGGTTATGAAATTCAAATTATGAAAAAGGGTTTGATGAGATTCTTTTAAGCACATTGCACCTTACGTATGTTTAAAGTATGACTAGATTTTAAAACTGCAAGGATATTTTCAACTTCGAAGGTACATGTGGTGCAGCTTGGTGAGCACCTTGGCCTTAATCCTAGACTGAATTAATGCCTCACTCTTTAGATATGAGAAAATAATAGTCATTTAATTGGGTTTTAAAGGCAGTGAATGTGAGAAGCTATATTTGGCATTAAAAAATTTAAAACCCAGAATAAGAAATGAGGAAAGTTAAAATGTGCCTGTGTCTATAAGAATGGGGATTAACAGCATTTTCAGAACCAATTGATTTTAGTGTGAGCTGGATATTTAAAGTTAAAAAAAAGTAAGAAAAGAAAAAAGGAAAGAATTATCCTGTAAGAAACTAAATTATTTTCTTAGATTTACAGCACAAGTGATGCTATTTTAGGCTATTTCAGAAAAATCAGAGTAAAGAAACTCATTTGAAATTGGTTTGAAGATTGAGCAATAGAAACACACTGTTGAATTGAGGAAGCTGTACAGGATGGCTCCATGTGGAAGTAACTGAAAATGTTGTCCAGCAATGCAAGATGGTGATGCATCAGCAAAATATGCTACCGTCCTTTTGTCCTTTTTTTTTTTTTTTTGCTACTGTCCTGAGAAGAGCAAATATGATTGCAATTGTATGCTGAGTTAGCAGCTGGAACACTCCAACTATGTGTATAGTTGGTGTAGAGTATCCAAACCCTGAAGTATAGAGATCACATTCAGCATGCAGAATCATACCCATCAGCACACAGGACCCTGTGGTCTTGATGGACCTGGAAGGCAGTATCTTCTGGGAGGTCTGGGACTTGAATGATTGAATAAGCCTTGCTTTCAAAAAAGAAAGATGAACCCATAAGTCTCTTCTCCTAGGAAGAAGCCACTGCTCACAGTGTGGCTTCAATAGCTTCTGAGGGTGTTATGATTGGATAGTTACTTAACAAGCAAGGTCTACACATTCTGATATTTTATTCTCTGCCTTTTGGACCAGCTGTTATTTTATATCTTTCAGATTTATTATTGGATGATATTTACGTTCACACAATGATTTTAGATGCTAAACTAATTTTTCTCAAAATGTCATCATCTTTTAGCCACAGAAGGACAATGAGGAACTTCCTTCACAAGAGAAGGCATTCTCACATTTTAACATTTGTTCAACACAGAAAGATATGTTGAAAAGAATCTGGACCTCTTCCTCATAAGTATGGTCATAGCCTCTAATTAAAATTTAATTTAATGCACTCCAATCAATATCTGGCACACATTAGGGTGGCTTTGAGCTATTGAACAGTCCAGATTTTAAAGCAATTTTATGAAAATTTATACATGAGTATACTGTTCTTACATCAATTCTTCCCTTTTCTCTTCTCTTTCAATTCAAAATTTCCTTTATACCGACTTTTTGTGAGATTGTGACCTTTCCTATAATGATGACTGTTACATATATATATATATATATATATATATATATATATACACATTTAGAGATGCTAGAATGTACATGAGTTTGGAGCTGACCACTTGAGATTGGGTGAACTCTCATGGGTCTGTGTGTTACACTATGTTTGGGGAGATGGGAACACATGTATTCATTCCAGATAGGAAACAAATAACAGATCAAATAAAGATGGTATCAAATTCTGTTAGTGAACAAATGAATGTTATCGTTTACTAAAAAGAATATAAATGACCCAAAGCTAACTATAATCATAAAATTTCCCCTAGTGTGGGGGAAAGGCTCGTAAAAGCTGGAATCCTGGAGTACACTGCTCAATCTTCAGGCTCTTTCAACAGATTGGTGAGCCTTTTCCAGCTAATTCAGCTGTCTCTCTCTTTTCTTAGGTGGCTCAGTAGTCTGAAATATTTGAGGCAGATCAACTTGTCTGAGAGTGTCTCTCAGTAGTTTGTTAGGATTGCTTTGACCCACTTGGGAGGGAAAAACGTGTATGTGGTCAGTTCCAAGCACTTTCTAAGCATTTGAAGTTGTTTACACCTTGAAATTTCCCTGCAGTTTGGCATGTCTCGCCTCCCTTTAGACTATCCTGCATCCTAACAATCTTCCCTCCAAGATGGCCAATTTTCTTTTGAAGGAAATTATTACAATAGTCTCTCATTCTTGGGGTTAGGGATACCTGATTTTTTCTCCCTCATCAACCATTGATTGCCAATAACTCTTTATCTTGGTGTGTGGCTTTGTGGAATTTCCTGCATCTCTGTTGGTGTCAGTTGATGTGGTTGTGACGCAGGTCTTGTTTAAGCAACCATATTACTGAGATTTCTTATGTGCAGCATTCTTTCCATATCTAGATGTGTTCTTACAGCAAGCTTTTTACTCCAATGGCTCCTGAAACTTTCCACCTCCTCTTCCGTAGTGGAGACTTAAGTATGTGGTTACATTGCAGATGCACCAGTTTGGCACCTCTCAGTTACTTATTCTTTGCATTTTGAACAGTTATGGATCTTTGTAGAAGCCTCTGTCCTCTGAAAAAGAAGATTCTTGGATGTAGGATCAGAGCTATACTTATATGTGGGTAGAAATTTGTAAGTGTTTAGTTTTACAGGTAGACATTATATTAATTTCAGAAAATGCTAGGAATAATTTCTCCTCTAGTTTCTATGATCTTTAGCCATGAGTATTGGGCTAGCTTACTACAGCTTACTTACTCACATCTAAGGTTCAGAGCTAGGATCTTTTAATAAAGCTAGTGCCTTGACAGGGTATAGTAGAACATGCTTGTAACTCCAGATGTTTTTTGGGGTGTGTGTGTAGATACCAAAAGACTAGAAGTTCAAGCTTACTCTTGACAGAGCAAGTTAAGGCTAGGCTGGCCTACATAAACTTCTGCTTCAAAAGTAAGCTAATGATATTAAAATTCTTTCCCAGGGAAAGATGTATTATCTACCTCTTTTCCTAAGGTTTCAATGGTAAATCAAGGCATGGTTCCACCAAAGTGCACTGTGGGGAATGAGTTTATGGATTTTTCTCATAAAGCATGGATGAGGTATTACTTCCAGGGGCTTGAGTACTCCTATTGCCATAAGACCACACCTGAAAAGCCTTTTCCAGTAGGGATGAGGGCTTCTCTGAAGCCAAATAGATGCTGCCACTGCTCTAGTCTTTGTCCTTAGCCTATATTTATAATCTAGCCCTCTTCTCAAGGCCACCTGCAGAGTTGTCAGTTGCTAGGGAACAGTTGGATGCTTAGGAGTGTGTGTAAACCTTCCACAAAGGCAGCTGAGATGATTGGTTGAAAGGGGCCCAGTTGCTTGTCTCAAAGGACAGTAATACCAGCAAAGAAGCATACAGTAGCAACGACTTTTCAATGTTAGCAGTGCTCCCTGCTTGCAAACTTAATCAAGAATTGAGACATTGTATCAGAAAACATATTGAGTTGTTGAATTTGATAGCTAAAGTTTAAAAAAAAGTCCTAAGTACTATATTTTGAAAATAACCTTTTTTTTTTTGCTGTCTAATTTGACTTTCTGAAGATGACCATGGTTATTTATTGAACTATTTTAGGCCTTACCTGTTGGATCTGACAAAATCTTTAGCCCAAGAATTTCCCAGTTTGTAGTGGAGCAAGGGAGGAATGAATAATTTAAAAAAACTCATTTGAATCAAGAATATAGAAATTAATTAAGCGAACAAAACCCCAAAAGGAATCTGCATAGAAGTTTGTAAGGACACACATCTGCCTTTCCTTGGGGCAGGTAGCATTGTTCCTTGATTCTTATTTAAAATGTTATTTGTTGGTAAATAATAACTGCATGAATGGTGCAAAATGCTGGGCTTTCACACACTGTGGAGTGAGTATTAAGCTATTATATTACTTGACACCCTCAGTTTTCAATGTGATGACAATACTTAAAATTCATTGTTAGCAAATATGAAATATATACTTTTATGGACTGTAGTTGCGTTGCTGTGAGGTAGAACAGTGGAATCTGTTTCTTATATCCAAATGCAATTTTGTATTTCTTTGACCAACATTTCTGCTTTCTCCAACATACCCTACTCCCTGGTATTGACATGACCATTCTACTCTGTACTTACATAAGTTCAAACTTTTAGATCCCATGTCTAGCTGAAACTACGTGCCACCTGACTTTCTGAGGTGTGTTTCTTTTTGCTGTTGTAAGTTCTGCGGGGATAGAAATGAGCTCTGTTCAGTGAGACCATGTGTTTCCTTCATCCCATTTATCTACCCGATGTCAGGGTTTTGTTGTAAAGTCTCAATGCCCATATTTAGTCACCAGGTAGAGCATAGGGGTTCAGTAAATATTTGATAAATAAATAAATAAACAAACAAATAAAAGATTCATGCCCCCACATAGGAAAATGTTCTTCCTTCACACTCTATGGGACAAGCATTATTATCTAGACACAGATTATCTAAAGGGTCCCAGAGACTGCCCCACCCGGAAATCCAGCCCATATATATACAGCCACCAAACCCAAACAACATTGTTGATGCCAAGAAGTGCATGCTGACAGGAGCTTGATATAGCTATCTCCTGATAGACTCTGTCAGAGCATGACAAATACAGAGGTGGACACTCACAGCTAACCATTGAACTGAGAACAGAGTCCCAATTGGAGGGGTTAGAGAAAGGATTGAAGGCACCAAAGGGTTTGCAATCCCATAAGAACAACAATACCAACCAACTAGAGCTCCCAGGGATGAAACCACTATCCAAAGAGTACACAGGGACAGACCCATGGCTCCAGCTGCATATGTAGCAGAGGAAAGCCTTGTCGGGCACCATTGTGAAGACAAACCATTGGTCCTGCCAAGGCTGGACTCCCCGCAGTGTAGCAGAATGTCAGGACTGGAGCAGGTGGACAGGTGGGGGAATACCCTCATAGAAGAAGGGGGAGGGATGTGGGGTTTATGGATGGGAAACCTGGAAAGGGGATAACATTTGAAATGTAAATAAATAAAAAATATCCAATAAAAAACGAACAAACTAAAAATAAAGGGTTCCAGGAAGAAAAGAGCAATTTTTCTTTTAAATTAGATCTATGTCACAGATCTCTTGGGCTAGGGAAGCCTATGTAATAATTATCAGAAAAAAATAATTAGTGAAATGGACTGTATCAAAATAATGTATTCAACATATTTAAAAAATAACTGTAGTAGAGTATTTAGTAAAATAGCTTGTTTATTTACTTTTATTTTCTAAGTGTTGAAAATGGAACTGAGAGCCTCAAACATGTTGGCAAGTGGTTCAGTACTAATGTATACCCTCAGATCTTTGGGAAAATATTTATGAATGCATTAAGTAATACAATTTGGTGTGGAGTTGTGCGACATTCTTCCTTAGGAGATATGAACAAATGTTTAATCACTTCAAATAGGGAATTGACAGACCAAAGTTAGGGGAAAACCAAAGTCCATCTTAGTGAATCAATTAATGTTATAATGGTTACTTTCAGAAGCAGAAATGACTTAAACATATAGCACCATGAAAAATAGTTAGTGAAGTCAAAAACATGGACCACACTATACATGTAGGCAACTCAATCAGTTGAAGAGTTTTTTCCAGGCAGCTTAAGTGGTCTGAACCTCTTATAGGCATCTTAACTTGTCTAAAAGTGTGCAAGAAATATATTATATGGCCAGAAAGAGACAATAATCTACAGTTTTTCAGAGTTTGGGGGTGCGATAAAGAGAGAAAATTACAAATACAGCAGTAAGAAAAGTATACAGTAGTGGCATGGCCAGAATGGACCCCGTGGGGCAGATAACATTGAGCAAGAATTAGAAATAACTGAAAGTGTGACTCATTTTCATCTTATGGTGGAGATTCTTTTTGTAGAGGAAATCACACTGAATTCGTGCTTGTCTATGTCTTCAAGGAGCAACAGGGGTGGGGGATGGGGACACCAGAGTTAGCAAGGGTACCTTTAACTAGAGAGTAAATTGAACACTATGCTCTGCGGGAAAAATGTAATGATGAAATAAATATTTTTCTGGTTCCTTCACAGCCCTCACCCAAAAATTGGCACTGGGGCTCTGACTTACCCGTTGCTTGAAATATGCAGTGATATGCGGTGCAGACAAAGATGTTGGCAAATAACTCATTGTGAAACCAAAGAGAGAGATGCTGCTGAACAGATTAGAGTGGTATCATTGAAATGTTAGGCTCAGGTATACTGTGGATGTAGTTTGGAGGAGAAGCAGTGGAATCTTTTAATGGATACGGTCTGGCCTCAGTGAATGGGAAATCCCAAACAAGACTTTGAAGGTGCACAGATGGAAGGAGGAATTGCCCACCAATTTGTTTTTCCTAAACACTTAAAGAGACATGGAGAAAGCCTTGATGGCTTGTTGACAGTACTGAGTTTTCCTCCGTCAGTAAGCCTCGAAGTTGGTTAAAGTCACTGGGTCTTTCTTTGTTTCTCAAGAAGGAGTTTATAATGAGCCCTGTTGAGTAGAAAGATTATAATGAAAGACAGTCATTTAATATCCTATCCAGCAATGAGATGTGATTTATCTGTTTTTCTCATGCTTTCCTTTATTGCTAATTGATAGACTTACCAAATCTCTCTCATAGTGTGACTCAGTTATTTGCATGGCTGCTACTTGTAAATGGTCTTTGTAAGAAAACCTGCTCATGGGCAGGCTGCTATGATACTTGATAAAATATAAACAATGGAAGGAAACTTATTGGAGATCATATGCAGTAATGTACATTATATTCGTAAATTACCAAGTGCCGTGTGAGCTCACTAATGTACTAGTGTTGGAATTGGAATTACTCCTCTCATTTTTGATCTGGAAAAGTTTATCTCAAAAATGTCATCTAGGAACCCTTGTCTGGACAAAGACTGGTCCTTCTAGCTCTGTAGGAAATAGGAAAGAAAACAATTCCAAAGTAAAAATCATTGTGTTGTTGAGAAGAGCTGAAAGGTAATCAGCTTTTAATAGATATTACTATTGTTTGTCCTGTGCTATAAAAATACATGTAATAGAAGCCTGGCTCTCTTCTGTGGGACACTCACCAATAGGACGCAGAAAGAAACCTCTCAATCTGAACTTCCAACTGACTCCCTCAGCTTGATCAGGCTGCTTGTGCTGAATGACTGTAAGCACCTGATGGGATTCTGCTGCTATTTATTCTTTAACTAGGAAGACTGGCTTGAGGGAACACTCTTCTGTACTCAGAACTCTCTTGATCAAGAACTCCAGCTGATAGCCTAACTGGGATTTTTGAGTAAATATCTGTTGGCTATTCTAAGTCCCCAATTTGGTGTTATCATGCTTAGTTTTCTCTTCCCAAGAGTTGTCTCTTGTGGATGTTGTAAGAACCTGACTTGATGCTTGATGAGGGTTTATATCCAGCTACTTTTCTACCCAACATGGCGGCAGCTTCTTCTTCTTCTTCTTCTTCTTCTTCTTCTTCTTCTTCTTCTTCTTCTTCTTCTTCTTCTTCTTCTTCTTCTTCTTCTTCTTCTTCTTCTTCTTCTTCTTCTTCTTCTTCTTCTCCTTCTCCTTCTCCTTCTCCTTCTCCTTCTCCTCCTTCTCCTTCTCTTCTCCTTCTCTTCTCCTTCCCTTCTCCTTCCCTTCTCCTTCTCCTTCTCCTTCTCCTTCTCCTTCTCCTTCTCCTTCTCCTTCTCCTTCTCCTTCTCCTTCTCCTTCTCCTTCTCCTTCTCCTTCTTCTTCTTTTCTTCTTCTTCTTCTTCTTCTTCTTCTTCTTCTTCTTCTTCTTCTTCTTCTTCTTCTTCTTCTTCTTCTTCTTCTTCTTCTCCCCTTCTCCTTCTCCTCCTTCCTCCTCCTCCTGTTTCTCCTTCCCCTGTTCCTCCTCCTCTTTTTCTTCCTTTTTCTCATATTCCTCCCCATCTTCCTTTTCTTCTGCCCCTCCTTTCTCTTCCTTGCCATCTTCTTTATATGTAATAAACTCCCTCATTCAAAACTGAAACGCCAAAAGCACAGCTCTCATAGATTATTGTTTATCATTCAGAACACCATCTCAAACACTGAGGTCAGCCCCAGAAAGATGTCAACTAACATTGATAATGTCATTGATAGTTTATCTTTTATAGAACACACTGTATAACATAGATATCCTTTGTGATTATGTCTGACCATTGCTTTAGATGTCAGCACTTGGAGTAATTAATTCAATGTCCTAGATTAACTGCAGTCAATTAAGAAGCTCAACTTCAAACTGACTGCTCCTCTCCCCATACATTGCCAACTAACACAGACTATCAGTTAGTGATTGGCACTGGGAAGTGGGGCACTGATGAATAACTAGGTGAAGAATGTAGGTGGATGTTAATTCTGAACCTGGTTGTCTCAACCGGCTGGCAAAGGAGAGGAAGGAGAACATTTGTATTTGTCTGGGAATGTTCCATACTTGATTCCCCCCCCCCTTTTAGAATAAATTTATTTTTCTCCCAGACTAGCATGTGGCCCAGAAAAGGTTAGAATGTATTTTGCCACTTAACCCAGTCTTTGGGGAATTTCAAGGTGGAGACTTGAGAGAAGTTCAGTGGCTAAAGCACTTACTGGGCAAATAGGAATACCAGAGTTTGGTTATCCAGAACCCACACAAAGTGGTACATTTGGCTGTGAGTCCCTGTAAATTTAGTACTCTGGGAAGAGAGATAAGAGGAGTCTTGGCGCTCACAGGACAGCCAGCAGAACAAAATCAAAGAGCTGTAAATTCAGTGAGAAAATCTGTCTCACTTTGGCCTCCACATGAATGCATGAACATATACAAATATGAACATACATACAACAACACACAAACACCCACAGTTAAAATTGTGGTGGACATACTGAATTCTTTTTTACTTCACTCAAAATAATACAATTATGTTATTTCTTAACGATATAGATGCAGATGTCTCAGAAATCTGTCCCTAAGGCAAGTTCACCTTTGTACAAATACCACTCACTAACTGGGATTATATAGACCTAGATGGGAGAGGGCAACCATTGCACATATTTTTTTTTGTTTGTTTGATTTGTTTTGTATTTAACGCTACCATGAAATGTAGCAAACACAAATAGCATGAGACTGCTACTGGGGCAACATGGTCCATTGTTTTACATAAAACTTTCAGAAAGTTAAGTGTCTACAGAAAGATCAAAAGAAAATGAACCAACCTCTAAGTTGCTTGTTATTAAATACTCATTATGTACTCAAAATGATTACATATGTTAGCTTTTTACCAAAGGTTTGCTTATCCCACAAACACACAATAGTGCACCACCACGTGATAAAGTCATGAGGATACATCCAGGAGGCAGCTGGAATTTCAGCTAGAGTTTTTTGCTCCTTTGCAAGCTGAGAAGATCATAGTGCTGTACATTGTGGACTATTGGCTAAAATATTACTGTTTGGACATGGTTGTATACGTCTTCCTTGCTGCACACATCATTACCTAGAATGTGACTACACTTAATTAAATCTTTTTTTAAAATATCTAAATCATATAATTAAGTTACTTTTTATGTGGGTGATTTTTTACACAATAGATAATAATTTCCAGCAATATTTTGGCTCTTTTCTCACTTTACATAGTACATTTTTTTAAAAAGTGCTTTTATATTTTACTCAAAATTAGTAACACAGACCTGTTATGCTACACTTTCTATTACTTTTTAATCTGACCTTATACTGACCACCTATTGGAGCCAAAAAATAAGACACTTATTTTATAGATTTATATACTCTAGATTTTCTTTTAATATAAAACTTTCACTTTATTTTTATCTCTTTTTAAGTTATCCTCTGTGCTCTCTTTCAATAATGCCATGGTATCTTTTCTCATAGATTGTTTATTGTACACCCCCCTCCACACACACACACTTATATTTTCCTAAATATAACCTTCTAAGTTTTGTTTAATGGTACTTGTATGTATGTTTTTAGGGCTGGTCATTTGGCACTGATCAACTAATTCATGTGCTCTTCCTTGCAGAAGGTTATTTCTCTTACTCCCAACATTCCTCTGTTGCCTGCAATTCTTTGTGTAGACTTGAGGGCTAGACTTGTCTTAGCCTTTTCTCAGTCCACCTTTCTGTGTTCATTGGTGTCTTTGTTGATCTCACATTTAGACAGTCATGCTGGTGGGATTTTATAGCTATAGCTTCTACATCCCTAGGAGAGACAATATCACAGCATGTTCCATGATCCTCTGGCTCATGTAATCTGTCCGCCCCTTCTTCTGCAATGTTCCCTGAGCCTTAGGCATGGGAACTTGTAGGTTCCCATCAGGACTGGGCTTCGCAACTTTGTATTTTAATTGTGGTTTTCTGTAGTGGGCTCCAGCTGTTCCAAAGAGAAATGTCCTAGCTGAGGGTTAGTCTGATACTTATCAGGCTAGACCCTGGAGGAAAGCAAGAGAAGTCTAGGTATTGTGTCTACTTCAGATTTTTTTGTAGATTTTATTTCATCATCTGATATACTTTCTTTATTAAACCATAAAATGGTTGATTTTAAATGTGAAAAAATGGGAACATTTGCACTGGTGGGTTTATTATTTATTTATTTTAATGAATGGAATCCATTTCATAACATTAAAAGAAATTCCCTTTAATTATATTAGAACTTTTTTTTAGGGTTGAAAGGGGGCATGTTGCTTTTCTCTTGGTACCTCAAATTTTAAAGATTTATAAGAACCTGTTAGATATTTCTTTTGGCATAAACACAACCCAAGTGCTCTTACAGTACAGATGACTTCAAAAAATGGCACCTTACAGTATTTTCCTCTTCTTCCAAGTTCTAAGAGGGCCAGAGAGACAGGATGGGATAGTGTGAAGGCTGGTCAGTGTCCGTATGTATAGTGCACACTCCCCATACCTCTCCTGCAGTCCTCTTGCGTTTTATCCATTGTTAGGATTAGTGCCCCGTAGTACAAAGTACTCAGTCAAATTCCGCCATATGGCGAGACAAAGAAACCACAAATGTATGAAAACTTTATTCTCACTTTATTCCTGTCCTTCTCCAACAGGCACAGTATACTCCTTCCTAGTAAAAAGAAACCTGGAGGTCCAGTTTTCTTAGACTAAAAAGTCGGCACCACAGAATTGCCTATTGATGCAACTGAGAGGCAGGGTAACAAACCAAGATATTTAAATTCTTTCTGAGCTACGAGCAACCGCACAGTAGGTGGAGCATCTAAAGAAATCTCTGCATTGTTACAGAGATCAAATTCTCCTGCTGCTCTTTTTCAAATATTTTTATTTGCCAAGCATTTAAGTTAGATCTGATGTATTAACTGATTAATGGAAGCATACAGCAGGCTTATCCATATGTGACTAGTTTCGAATACATTATTGTTTTTGAAATAAAAATAGATTTATTTTAAGAAAACTGAGTTTATAGTTGAATCAAACTCCAAAGTGAGGAAAATTTGTCCCAAAAGGGACAGGTGACTCAGGCCAAATTAAGTTTGTGACCTCCAGAGGAGAGTTTTATTTCATCTTTTGGGGGTTTGGTCCTCCAGAATGTAATGTCTAGAAATACTTAATAAAACTTCATAAGGAAGCTGGTGGAGTTAGTGTGGTAGTAATGCAGTGGTATAGGAAGGTCTGGGGCTTTTGTCCACAACCCTCTCTATGTAGAAGCACTTGGTCTATTCAAATCTATCTCGTCAGTGAATATAGGGCATGTGATCGTCCTGTGCAGACAGGGGACTCATGCTTCCTTAGGAGCAGTTTAGCTCTGACCCAGACACTTGGCAGGACGATAACCCTGGAGCTCCTGAGTGGAAAGTAACTCACAGATATTTTGGAAAAAGTGCACTTGGCAGTTACTTTTTCTTTGCAATCTCCTTTTCTTTTTAAATTAATTTTTGATATTTTTCATTTTATTCTTTGAGATTTGTGTAAAATATATTTGGATCATATTTATCTGCTCTCCTTCTCTTACCAGATACATAACCTCCCTTCTCTATCTACTCAAATCTTGTCTTTAACAGTCCTCTTTGATTTTAACCTATCAAGCACAGTTTGTGTTCCTCATATACTCTTGGATGCATGCTGTTAGGGAGTAGGTAGAAAAGCTATCAGGGACCACATTCTTAAAGGAAACTTATTCTCTTTCTCCCAGTAATTATCAATACCCAATAGCTTCTTAGCTAGGAGTGAGAGTTCATGCTCTCTTCCTCTCTCCAACCTAGACTTGATATAAGTGAGTGATATATTCACGAATAAAGGGCCTAAGATAGGAGGGCCGCCATTAGCTGCTGCCTTATCCCATGATGGACCCTGGCCACAAGATTCTCTTGGCCATGTGACAAATATCACTCCAATCTAAGACAGATGCAGTTTCCGAAGGGCTCATTTCAGGACAGCATGGCCATTTGGCCACCTTTTCATTTGACTATAAGGAAGGGGGATATGTTGGGAGCAATGCCCTTGAAGCCCTCCATTATTGATGTTATTATTATGGTTAACATTAAGTATGACTGGGTTCATGGAAAATCCCCAGCCAGCTGCAGAAGACTAATACAAATATGGTGGTCAAGATGAGTAATCATATGATAACATCTGACGTTAAGATACCCAATGTGATGACCTGTAACCTTTCTGAAAAACCAACATCCTGCTGACTAATAGATATGACAAACCTGTGACCTTTCTGACATCCTGTCAACATCAGCCAATTCCTTGACCACACGAATATTGTGTCCTTGGCCTGCGTAAATGTTTCTTACTTCCCCCTACCCTCTGCTACCCCTGTTATGGTATAAATTCAGCATTGGGGAAAAATAAAATTGTCGCCTTGATCAGACTCTTGTCTTGGCGTCCTTCTTTGTGTCTCTTGTCCCCCATTTTCTTCCAGGTACCCAGGCCCCCGTTGCTGACAGAGATCAACAAATTAGTAAGGACCTTGGAGGAGGATTTCAGAAGAGAAGAGATGGAATTTGGAGTCTGAAAGGAAAATAGAAAATGGTAATAAGGGAAAGGCTTAATAGGGAAGGGGATGGGAGCGTTGGTAGGAAAGATGAAGAATAACTAAAAATAAATCATTTCAATAAAAACACATGAAAAATTATTGTTGGAGAAACCTTCATAAATTATGTATATACAGATATATAAGGAATTAATAGGAAGAACAACAATGCCAACCAACTAGATTCCCCAGAGTTCCTGGAGCCTGAACCACCAACCAAAGAGTACACACAGAGGGACCCATGGTTCCAGCTACATATGTAGCAGAGGATGGCATTGTCTAGCATCAACAGGAGGAGAAACCCTTGGTCCTGTGTAGGCTTTATTCCCCAGTGTAGGGAAATGCCAGGGTGTTGAGGTGGGGGTGAGTGGATGGGAGTTGGAACATCCTCATAGAAGCAGGGGGAGGGGGAATAGGAAAGAGGAGAAAGGTGATAACATTTTAAATGTAAATACATAAAATATCCAATAAAAATAAATTTAAAAACAGTTAAAATGACATTATCCTAAATTGTATAAGAATGTTCCTAGTAGATACCATAGGATAGCATATTAAAAGCCCATTGCCAGGAGTGACTTATTTCCTTTGGAGTGGTTTGTGAGTAAGGTCCTACAGACCCCCAAACATTACAGACAATTACCAATACTCTTGGTTACTCTCCAAAACTTGGCAGTAAGACCTTGATATAGAAGACACCACTTTTGTGAGTCATTTAGTATGGAGAAAGCAAGCTGGTACTCCCCTGAAAGGTTCATTCCTATGGTCTAGATTTCATGGTACTGAAAGGTGTTATGCATGCTACTGTGAGTGAAGATGTCCTAAGCAGCTATGAACCCTGCACACTCCAGTGATAGCCAACCTGACAAACGGTGGAATGAATGTCATGGGAGCAACCAACCACCTTTTGATTGGATTTATGGCTCACTCTACTAGTTGACAGCCTTGCCTGGCACTATTACTGGGGTCAGAACCTGTGGCCTGACAGCTTATAGGCCCTAGAGGAAAATACTCGTATTACTCTGATAAGTGGACGTAGTGTGAAACCTATTCTTTTAAAAAAATTTTAAAAAGATTTATTTATTTATTATATGTAAGTGGTTGTTCAGATACACCAGAAGAGGGCATCAGATCTCATTACACATGGTTGTGAGCCATCATGTGGTTGCTGAGACTTGAACTCAGGACCTCTGGGAGAACAGTCAGTGTTCTCAACCACTGAGCCATCTCTCCAGCCTGTAAAACCTAACCTTAATGATTTAACATTGTATTCACAGATTAGCGCACCTGTAAACACCATCAGAGAAACTTCTTTTTCAGGTAGAGTGTTGATTAGCACAGAGATTAGCATTAGTTAAGTTGTAAAGAATGAAAGATTGTAGAATGCCCACTTTCATTTTCATGAGGATTAGATTCCCTGAATGAGAGAGATGGTTTGGTACAAAAAGGCATAGCCTCAGCGCGATCACAGTTTATTCTTCATTCAAGCCATTGCTGTTGAAAAAACAGAGTTATATGATAGCTCATAAGCTTCTCATAGCTGGTGATATGTACATAGTTTTTGGTGGTGGGTTTGAAGCTAAGGCCTTGCACATACTAAGCATGTGCTTTATTAGTTAGTTGCTTGTTCGGTGCCTGTTTTTATTTTTTAATGATTTTTTTAAAGTCCTATGTGTGTACATGTGCGTGTGCGTGTGCGTGTGTATGTGGTTTATGCATTTGAGTTCAGGTACTACTAGAAACCAGGCGCTTTGGATCATCCTGGAGTGACAATCAGAGGTCACTCTAAATTGCTCCGTACAGTGCAGTGAGCTGTACTTGGGTCCTTTGGAAGACCAATATGTACTCTTAGCTGATGAGACATCTCCAAAGTGCCATGCTTCTATTTTAACAACAGTATGGAGCTACAGATAGGTAAGCAGTTAAGCAAGCTCACAAACTCAGGCCATTAAATACAGTATACTGAAGATATAAAATATGTATTTATTGTTACCTATGTATGTTTGTACAGACATCATACACATATGTCCAAAATGACATGTAATGATTTTATTTAGCTTTGTAAAATCAGGGGTCAAATTACATGTCCAGGGCCCAAGGAGAGCGAGTAGGAAGTGTTACCTCTGAATTTACATCTTACTGCTAGAAAAATGTGACTCCTGGGTTCGGGTTCGGTCCCCAGCTCCGAAAAAAAGAACCAAAAAAAAAAAAAAAAAAAAGAAAAATGTGACTCTAGGCAAAAGTCACACATGCACGCACTATGAGTAGCAAGCTATATGCAACAACAGCAAAACACAGCAAGAGTTGTTTGTGTTGCTTAAGTAAATGGACTTTTAGACTCCGTGTTTTAGGATGGAAATGAGAGATACTTAAATATGTGTTTAGTTGAATTGAGCTGGCCTTGTCTGTTGATGTTTTTATTTTGTATTGTTTCATTAAGTCTTCCTGTTCAAGTCTGCACCGCGGGGTGATTCTGAATAAGTGAATGCATAAGAGTTGGTATTTCTACTGTGGACTTACTTACCTCACTAAGTAAACTTTCAGTTAAGCATCAAAAGGACAATTTTCTGTCATCCCCCTTTTCAGCACCTTACCTCAACACACACACACACACACACACACACACACACACACACACACACACACACAGAGTCACTCTCATACACACATCACTAATTGTTATATATTTAGCCTTTTAAAATTCTAATTTAATATCTGGCCAGAGATATTATTTTTGAAAAGATGATTACTATGGTATATTTAGAATTGCAGCAAGTAAAATCATTCAGATAAAAATATAGAAATGGTGGTTCCTTTATTCTCCTTTCTGTTTATCATTAAACTAATTACAGCCATTATAATCTTAATAGTTACTTAATTTTAAAGCCCACACTTATAAATTTTGCTTCTTACAAAAATAGTTTCTTACAAACTCTCTCAAATCCCCTTACTTCTAAGCAGAGAATTCTAAATATCAAGATGTTTCAACAAAAATCATGTTTTCTGTTCTCATAACTTTGCCAATTCTTTGGCTTCAACACCTTCCTCCTCTTAGAATACAGCCTGGGTCCAATACCAGGCCATCCTCACCTGGGACTTGTCAGGCCATGGTTTGATTCTTGTACCAAAACATGAAGTAGAACAGAAAACAAAATCTAAAACGAGGGAAGAAATTCCTTTACACCATTTTCCTTATACTAAATGATGAACTTTAACAAGTGAGGCAAAAAGATGAGAAATTAACTTAAATATTAATAACAATAAATAATATCAGAGCATGACAGGGTAAGACTGGGAATATGAGGGAAGCAGGGAGGTGGCCAGGGAGCCCCCCCTGGAGCTGCTCTATTAGAAGATTATTTTATTTTACTTTAACCTAAGATGGCTTTTAACACTACAGGACCATGTTTTTGTTTGTTTGTTTCCTAGAGGATACTTGTCTTGAAGGAAATTGAAGACATAACTAAAATGGTATGTTTTTCTTGCATACTTGACTTATAACACTCTCTAGACATAAAGGTTATGTAAAAGACACATTCTCTTACCTAGTGTAACCATTTTCTTCCTATGCATCTTGCAAAAACCTTTCGTTTGACAAGACGCTGTCTTGTGTGGTTGAGCAGATAGGAGCCTTCACATGTTTGTCAAATGTGGAAACTTAGTCTGATTTCCAATCTGTTCTCTTTTCCATCTTTGCATATCAGGATTACTTGGTGAGCTTTAAAAATACATTCTTTCTCCAGTGGAGATCAATTATGTCACGGGCTCCCTAGGTAATTCTAATGTGTAGCCAGGGTAGAGAAGCATTGGTTTAGTCCACAGAGAAGGAGCCTGGTGGCCACAACTGCAGTAGTCTTCTAAATTTGGGATAGTTTTAATACCATTAGCACCACTGAATGTCTGCCAACTTTGTTCTGCACATTTAAAGGAAGTTGACTTTCAAAGGGGTAAATGCTTTTCAATTCCTTAACATCTATTTAAAGTTTTCCTTGCTGTGCTAATGATTTTGTATCCGATATAAAGCACTGGGGTTTTACTATGTTCTCATCCATGTCCATTAATTCCCACTTCCCACTCTGCGAGGCAATTTCAATTTAGGTAAATGAAGAAAACCTTGGGAAATATCTGCCTCTGACCTATGTTTCTTCCAGCCAGTTGCAAAAGCGTCCTCTTGGGCACAGCAGATAAAGGGGCCAGATAGTTTTAGGTGTTAATTATATGTGCCTGGTGTTTATTTTTATACATGGTGAACTATTTATGTAGTGATGACCCTGTGTTTAATGAGAAACGAATTGCTGTCATTATTCAAGATGGTTTAGAGGAATTTATCTTGGCTCCAAGAGTGTCCTTAACATCCTTGGTCACATCAATGTAATCATTTGTAGGCAGTTCTACGCGACCATAGCTAATACCTCCTTCTGTTTGGGAAGTGCTAACTTTGAAATTTTCCTTAGTATATTGGTTTTTACCATGGTGGCATAACTCCTGGCAAAAGTAGGCTACTTTGAATTTGTTTAATTTTGACATAGTCCAAAATATAATCTGACAACCCCGTTGAAAAGCTGAACCAACAAATCTTTAGCAGTTACAAGAGTGAGTCGTATTAAGAGGCAGTAACTGGATAAAAACTGGGTTCTAGATGTTTTTCAATAGAGCTGATTCAAACAAAACCAAAGAAATGTCATAAAAATGCAATTTCACACACAAGGGATAAGTCCTGAGGCTGATGTTGCAATATTAATGGACACTCTACACTTCCTATTTCCCATCAAAATTCCTAGCCATAGAACTGAAATGAGAGTTTGTGCTTGTAAAGTTCAAAGGAGAACATTTAAGAATAGCAGTTTAGAAAAGACAATATATTGCTTCTTATGGTACAAAATATCGAACTTTGTCCCCTGTCAGGGATCGTCAGAATTATAAACTATTAAGCATCAGGAAAATCTTTTGAAATATGTATGAAAAACTTTGGAAAAAAATTGAAACAATATTAACATCAGAGAAGGATCTCAGAGTTGTGTGTGTTTTCTGAATATAAGAGGGTGAATCCTATAAACTTTTCCATATATATTGGATTTATTATATTTCTCCAAAGCAATTTGAAAGGCATTGAATTATGTTCTGTTTCAGCTTCACTCCACCCGCAAAATAAATAAAAACACCATAAGTAATAAAAGCACAAAAGTTGACTCTGAAATTGATTTTTGTGTAGATTTATAGGAAAATTGTTTTGATGTTTTTTCCACTCCCTTGCCAGTTTTTCTTTTTAAGGAAAGAAGGGGTATGTCTATTAAGTTTAACATAAAACTCCACTCTTCAAACCTCATTTATCTTTGATGAGCCCTTGCCACAGTGCCGTAATAACAGTATGCACATTGTAATAAGTCTACAGTTAGTCAGAGTCTCTTCCTTTTCCTTTTATAATCAGCTGAACATTGGTATGGGCCCTCCCTCTAAGGAGATCATCCAGGCTGGGCTCACATTTTACACAGTATTGGCTGTGCTGCACAGAAGGGAGTAGAGATCAGATATCAACGCATCTCGGTAAGGAAATGCTCACCACTTTCAATAGAATTTATGAAGTCATTTTCAGTATCTTTGGAGCTAATGTTTTTAATTAAGTCAGTCTGACTGCTCTGAGTGGGTGGGGTACTGGTGGGGAGAAGACAGGTGGTCATGGTGAAGTTAAATAGAATCTGGCAATAGAGATTCTACTTATATGTACATACATACACGCACACACACACAAACACACACGCACACGCACATGCACACGCACATGTACACATGCACACAAGCACAAGCACATGCACGTGCACACACATATATACTCATACACATAAACACACACACATATATATACTTAACACATATAGTTATACATACATATTTATATATGTAAGTATGTAAGTGTGTATGTATGTATCTATCGATCTATTGCATTGGCATCTCTGCTATGATCTTATGGTGTCTAAGTGAATTTATAATGAACCATCAAGTAAACTGTGGGTTTATGGTGATTATGATGTATTCATATAGGCTCATCCATTGAGATAAATTCTGAGAATGTGGAGGCTCTCCGTGACTGGAATCATGGGACAGATGGAAGACTATTATTCCCAAACATGGGAAGAGAAAGATCACCTACCAACTCAAATCATCACGGCCAAATTGATGAAATCAAGCAACTAATCAAAGTAAGCTTTTCTGTTCATGTTCACAGGCTGCCCCCCACCCCCTAAGGTGGGGTTTGCGGGATCAGCATTGGATGTGAAGATGACAATGATTTTATAGGAGTAAGGAGATTCCAAATGAAAGATGTAGCTGGTAAAATAGGCAGGGTTACAGAAGCAGAACATAACAAGTTAGTCACAATAACTTCCTGAAACAAAGTCAAGAGGGCAAGGTAGTTGTAACAACAGGTAGTCACAACAAAGTAGCCATATCAACCCTTTAGAAACAAAGGTGGAGTTGCAAGATGGTTGTAAACAACTTTTAAAACCAGAAACATAATTGCCATCCCTGCAACAGGCAGTACAAAAGCGTTTGTAGTTAAGGGTACAGGTAGGGAAAACCTCAATTCTTGAGAAACAGGTCATATCACAAACAGGAAAAAAACCTAGTTTGTCTTTCCTATAAAATAACTTTTAATCCTAAAATGGAGGCAGGCTGATTCTTTAAGATCTCTGTGTCCTCTGCTCAGTTTTGTACCAGTGTTCTAAGAAAAAAAACTGAAGAGAAAAAAAATCAAAGAGAAAAATGTGAGACAATTCCCAAATTTAAAATCACTCATTGTAATTAATCTACCCTATTCTAGTTTGAATGAGTCTATTAAGACCCATGAATTGAACTCTGTACCTTAAAACTCAGCATTTCCAGTATGAGACCTGCTGCTGGGTAAATCCGAAGTTGTTTATAGTCATGTTTTCTAATTTATTTAAGTTTTGAAAGAGAAAAAAGTGATCCTCTCTTGTGTCATATTTGGGGACTTTATGGAACTGGCATATGTACTATTTTTTAAGTTAGAAATTGGTCATCATAGAAATGCGAAGCTATGTGTGACTGTGTCCTGAAGAAAAAGCGATGAAGGAAAAGGATTGAGCAACAATGAGATGAGGTCATAGGTAGAATAAAACAAGTATATTTTGTCCATAGACACAATAATAATACAAAAGTTTAAGTCAAAGTCAAGGTCTTATGAAAAGAAAACAGACTTCGTGCATCATCTTAGTGCATTTACAAAGTTATCATGAAGAAGACTACTCCTGTAGTTGTATTCTTTTTTAACAGTAGAGTAACAGATATGGGAATATTCCAAGTATCTGACACAACAACGAGAGCACAGCTGACGCCTTGGGCTTAGTTATTGGCGCTGTGTTGCTAAGATAGCTATTCCCAAATTGCCATATGCCCGGAGGAAAACATCCAGATGGAAAGCTTATCTGAAGAATATAAAGAACCAAAATAATGACTGAAATAAGGAGAATACAAACAGGATAGAAAAGAGAAGATTCCTGTGGCCTCGTACGATGTGTTCAAACATTGATGCTCAAGCAAAGGTGGAGATTTAATCTGTAAATTTTCTTAGGACTAACCTGTAATAATTTTGCCTCCCAAAACATTTAGGTACTTTTTCCCCCATTTTTACCACACTTTCTTTGAATGAGGCTATGAAAGGTGAACTTTTATGGTGCTTAAGCACATATAGCTTATGATCTAAAATTCCTTAGTTGAAGATGAAGACTTTTTCTCATCACATGAACAGTTATGGCTTTCTGAATCAACCATTGCTCACGGTAAACAGAAACTTCTGTGACCCACACTGAAAGTACCTTTAAACTATGTGTTTCAGCAGAAATAATTATAGGGCTGTTTGACACCATGTTTGCTTAGCCAACACCAATAGGTTTCCTCTTCGGGGTCTTCCCTAGTTATAGGCTATGCTCAGGAAACAGGTATGGGTTCCTTTATGATGTGGGCCTATATGCTAGTCACAAAGCTGTTGATTACTCCAATAAAAACCATGATATCATTCTCCCAATGAGCACATCTTACTGGGTAGGTAGTTAATATAAAAAGACCCATAATCTTCACTGTCTTCATCGTCCATAAAATAAGGAGATAGGTTTACATTAAAAGCACAAAAATACATGTGCTTTCAAATACAGGACAACAAATAGACACTAAATAATGCAGTATTAAAGCAAGCATTTTAATATACTAAGGAAAAGAAGTAGCAATTATCCAAACAATGAACAGTAGCTGAATATATTTGCAGATAGAGAACAACTTCATTGAATTGATTGAATCAATCAATGGTCCTTGGCTGAGAGGGCTCAAATATGCCACAGGAAAACCCACAGAATCAACTAACCTGGGTCACCAAGGAACACAGAGACTGAAATAACCACCAGGAGCCTGCAAGGATCTGACCTAGGTCCTCTGCATATATATTATGGTTGGAGAGCTTTGTTTTGTGAGGCTCTTAGCAATGTGAGCATGGGACTGACTCTGACACTTTTCCTCTGCTTTTGGAACCCTCTTCACTTTCCCAGTTTGGCTCTTTCAGCCTTAATATGAAGGGCAGTGCCTAGTCTTATTGAAACTTGATATGTGATGTTTGATTAATATCCCCAAGAAAGCTCCCTCTTTTTTGAAGAAGAAAGAAGGAAGAGTGGATGTGGGGCAGGATGGGAGGTAGGAGGGACAGATTGTGAGGGGAAGATGGAGGGGAAACTGAGGTCTGGATATAATATATGAAAGAATAAATAAATAAATAAATAAATAAATAAATAAGGGGGGGAGAGGAGAGAATACAACTGTTCATTGATCTCTCCCAATGCATCAAGCAGTAGAGAACCACAAATCACTCAAGGGAAGAAACTGAGTTCCTTCAAAAGAACTCCAGCCATGGACATGTGATTCAAGCCAGTTGCTGTCTACAAAGACTACAGATATGCAATTTTCAGCATGAAAGAAGCCAAGAAATATTTCTCCTACAAGTCTCCCTTGAAGAAATGATTGAAATATTAAACTTGCAGATTTCCTAGAGAAATTTGACAAAGAAGTTTGTGAAAACATGGAGCATACTTGCTGATAAAACTGTCGCTTACACAGAACACATGAAATTCAAGAAGGATGACCAAAATGTGGATGCTTCACTCCTTCTTTAAAAGGGGAACAAGAATACCTTTGGGAGGGTCTAGGGAGGCAAAGTTTAGAACAGAGGCTGAAGGAACACCCATTCAGAGCCTGCCCCACATGTGGCCCATACATATACAGCCACCAAACAAGATAAGATGGATGAAGCAAAGAAGTGCAGGCTGATAGGAACCAGATGTAGATCTCTCCTGAGAGACACAGCCAGAATATGGCAAATACATAGGCGAATGCCAGCAGCAAACCACTGAACTGAGAACGGGACCCCAGTTGAAGGAATCAGAGAAAGGACTGAAAGAGCTGAAGGTGCTCGAGACCCCTTATGAACAACAATGCCAAGCAACCAGAGCTTCCAGGCACTAAGCCACTACCCAAAGACTATACATGGACTGACCCTAGGCTCCAACTGCATAGGTACTAATGAATAGCCTAGTAAGAGCACCAGTGGAAGGGGAAGCCCTTGGTCCTGCCAAGGCTGGACCCCCAGTGAATGAGATTCTTGGGGGGAGGAGAGCAATGGGGGGAGGATTGGGAGGGGAACACCCATATAGAAGGGGAGGGGGAGGGGCTAGGGGGATGATGGCATGGAAACTGGGAAAGAGAATAACATTTGAATGTAAATAAGAAATACCCAATTTAATAAAGATGGAAAAAAACTGTGGCTTACATATGAAAACACATACGATGAAAATAAGAAAAGTCCTATTTAGCTATAATATAAATAATAAAACAAATGGAAAGTAAAAAAAGAAGGAAGACAGACCGTGATAGGTAAAGGTACTGATCACCAGGGTCTTTACTTGTTAGGAGTCAATGAAACACAAAAAACTTTAATAAAAAAAAACCAAAACGACAACCCCAAAAAATAACCCCAAAAGTAATATATTTCAAAAGTATTTTGCACACTACCAAAAGAGAAAGGTATCACCAACCCAAACACAAACCCTGCTATCAGGATTCCTGCTTGATACAATACTGCGATAGTAGTACAAACATTGTGGATGTTACCAACCACCATAAACATTCATCCACTAGCATTTTACTCATTCAGGGTTTTCTATACTAGCTAAAAAAGTGGACATATTAAATTAAAGTTCATTTTCCTGGATGAATAGAGAAGATTATCAATGTACTAGCTCACATGATTTTGCTTTCTCTAAATCTTTGAGGAACAGGGTTTCTAATAGTTTTTCAACTACTCCAAAACATGCCATTAATCATGCTTAAGGCATCAGGAAGATATTATTCAATATACTAAAATTATGTCTGAGGAAAAACAGGATAATTGAAGTACTTAAAACATACATAGGGGAAATAAAAATTATTTTTGTTGACATGTCCAAGGTGTACAGTGATGATGTGGTTAAAACCTGTCATCTTAGCAAAAAGACAATTCCTTTGTTGCTCCTTTTGACTAGGATAAGAGAAAGTTTGCAGTGTTTCTCACATGTGGACCATACCTTAGAACTTGCAAAGAAAGCAGCTGTTGTTGGAGTGGCTAGAATTAAGTGTATTATAATCTGAATCCCTTTTCAAAAGTTCATTTGTCTTCTTTTTATAACTGATGACACTAGAGTTCTCACTTCTGTATATTAAAATTTTATTGTTGATGATAATCTTGTCAGTTTTATGAACAGTTAACTTTTGGTTTACTTCTGGCATGTGTTAGCCCACGAGCCTGAAAGTCCATGTCAGAATGTTACTAGTCTATTTCAATTGTTTATGCATGGACAAAGAAAGTAACAATGGGCAATAAAAGACATCACAAGGTAAATGCAGTTCAAAGCTCTACATATTACATTGTTTCCATTTTCAGTTAATGAATCATGGTAGCATTCTTATTCTTACAACATCCTAAATACAAGATCATTGATTAATGAAGACATTTAACACCACAGGTATCCTATCCAAACTATCCTTGCCAAACCAGAGGGGCATATCTTATGGCTGTTCTTTCTTTTTGCCGGTTTTATTGACTGTGTTCACAGTAGGCCTAAACAGGTTGCTATTTTAACTACTCCAAAGAATACATGTAGCAGAGTGCTTTTTTAGTATCTGCTAGGCCCTTCAATTCCCAGTACTGTGAGACAAAACTAAAATGTTTTGGCATTTGGACATTGCACTTTATATCATGTACTTTTCATTGAAAGAAGGCTATTAAAGTCAGTGGGATACAAAAGCTGTTGTATTTCTGTGGAATATGGTCTGCTAGCTGGGCTGCCTTGTCTGGTCTCAGTGGGGAAAAATGCACTTGGCCCCACAAAGACTTGATGTGCCAGGGTGGGAGAATACAGTGGGGAAAAATATATATATATATGTGTATATATGTATACATATATATGAATGAATATGATCAGTAGGGTAGACTTTACTAGGTCTCTAGTCTGCATAAGTCACTAAGACCTCAGGTATATGGGTTCTCTTTGGCCAATGCATACTTCATTGCCTCAAGAAATGAAGTCATCTGGGCCTTCTTGAAACAGTGTCAAATATGAAAGGTTATACATAATAAAATTCTTTTCACTGTGTTAGGGAATTTTCATTAAACAAATCAGTCTATTTCCAAGTGTTTGAAGTAAAACACCAAAAAAAAAAAAAAAACCAAAAAAACACTGTATTTCCACCGACTTAAGTAAGTATACCCAGAGTAAAACATTCATCTTGAGAACAATGCTATATTCTGTTTTCATTGGCTTAGTATCTTTTCATTCAATTCTTATGTATTCTCTAGATGTTACCTGATGCAACTTTGTGAAATCTTGGAAATATTTTAAAGTTTTAATAAGTCTCTTCTTGGGTCATTGTTTTCAATGGAAAAGCACAATCTGATTGCCAATCCTTCTGTAAGGCAGATGTTATAATAGGATCAGTTGAAAGAAGAGGCTGTAATATGACACCAAGTAATTGAATACTACTCCCTTTATTGGCCAGGAAAGCACATGTTTCAGATTCTTCTTGGAACACAGAAACATTTCTTTCTCTTTTTTGCAGTTTGTTTATTCATTTTTACATTCCAGATTTTATTCCCCTCTAGATCCACCCTCTGACTGTTCCACATCCCAAACCTCCTCTCCCCAACCTGTCTCCATGAGGATGCCCTCATCCCTGTGGCCTCCAGTCTCTTGAGGGTTAGGTGCATCTTCCCTGACTGATTCCAAGCCTGGGAGTCTTCTGTTGCATATATGTTGGTGGCCTCATATCAGCTGATATATGCTCCCTGCTTGGTGATCCAATATCTGAGAGATTTTAGGAGTCCATGTTAATTGAGACTGCTGGTCCTCCTACAGAGTTGCCCTTCTCTTCAGCTTCGTCCACCTTTTATACCAAGCCTCAAGGACAGCATTCTTTCCTGACAATATCTTATGTTCAAATAGCATGTTTACAGATGGTATATCCTCAATGTATATTGTAAAATACCATCTAGAAAAACCAGATTATTTTAATCCTATGTTTTAGCCATGTTCACCATGTATTGAAGCTAAGAGCTAAAGAAAAACTTTTGTATAAAATATATTATATGTATTATTATATGTATGCTTATATACATATAATGCAATATATTGCATTATACACAATATATGAAAGTGTGTGTGTGTGTGTGTGTGTGTGTGTGTGTGTGTGTGTGTGTGTATGTGTGTATACACCCTGGGAAAATCACCTTCTTGCTGATCATGACATTTTCCTAATAAGGAAAGAATGCCCTATTTTGTGCTGGAATTTTAAACCTGAGGCATATCTACACACACATAATTCTAGTAAACTTTTGAGTAATAACAAAAATAATAGTTCATCCCCTAGTAACTAACATCACTATTGCTGCAGCAACAAATAAATACAGTATCTATGTGTTTTCCTACATGGCTACTCTCTATATGCAATTAAGAACTCCCATCAACCTAAAAGACCAGTGCTTGCTGTGCATTACCCTATGTCAGTTTCCAGTGGGGTTTAAGACATGTTCACAGTGTTTACCTGAAGTCCCACACCCGCGGATCCCGGCCCGCAGCAGCTCTCTGCTCCCAAACCCCGTGGGAGAGAGACCTCACCGCCGGGTCAGGTGGGCACTCCTGAGACTGCAGAGAGGAAGAGACCACCAACACTGCCCACCCCTGCCCACATCCCTGGCCCAAGAGGCAACTGTATAAGGCCTCTGGGTTCCCGTAGGGGAGGGCCCAGGAGCGGCAGGACCCCTGCGCCTGAGACACCGCCGGAACCTGAAGGAAACAGACCGGATAAACAGTTCTCTGCACCCAAATCCCGTGGGAGGGAGAGCTAAACCTTCAGAGAGGAGGACTCGCCTGGGAAACCAGAAGAGACTGCACTCTGTGCACATCCAGACGCCAGAGGAAAACACCAAACGCCATCTGGAACCCTGGTGCACGGAGGCTCCCGGAAAGAGCGGCGCAGATCTTCCCGGTTGCTGCCGCCGCGGAGAGGACTTAGGCAGTACCCCACGAGCAAACTTGAGCCTTGGAACCGCAGGTAGGACCAACTTTTCCCCGGCAAGAAACCTGCCTGGTGAACTCAAGACACAGGCCCACAGGAACAGCTGAAGACCTGTAGAGAGGAAAAACTACACGCCCGAAAGCAGAACACTCTGTCCCCATAACTGGCTGAAAGAAAACAGGAAAACAGGTCTACAGCACTCCTGACACACAGGCTTATAGGACAGTCTAGCCACAGTCAGAAATAGCAGAACAAAGTAACACTAGAGATAATCTGATGGCGAGAGGCAAGCGCAGGAACCCAAGCAACAGAAACCAAGACTACATGGCATCATCGGAGCCCAATTCTCCCACCAAAGCAAACACGGAATATCCAAACACACCAGAAAAGCAAGATCTAGTTTCAAAATCATATTTGATCATGATGCTGGAGGACTTCAAGAAAGACATAAAGAACTCCCTTAGAGAACAAGTAGAAGCCTACAGAGAGGAATCGCAAAAATCCCTGAAAGAATTCCAGGAAAACACAATCAAACAGTTGAAGGAATTAAAAATGGAAATAGAAGCAATCAAGAAAGAACACATGCAAACAACCCTGGACATAGAAAATCAAAAGAAAAGACAAGGAGCTGTAGATACAAGCTTCACCAACAGAATACAAGAGATGGAAGAGAGAATCTCGGGAGCAGAAGATTAAATAGAAATCATTGACTCAACTGTCAAAGATAATGTAAAGCGGAAAAAGCTACTGGTCCAAAACATACAGGAAATCCAGGACTCAATGAGAAGATCAAACCTAAGGATAATAGTTATAGAAGAGAGTGAAGACTCCCAGCTCAAAGGACCAGTAAATATCTTCAACAAAATCATAGAAGAAAACTTCCCTAACCTAAAAAAAGAGATACCCATAGGCATACAAGAAGCCTACAGAACTCCAAATAGATTGGACCAGAAAAGAAACACCTCCCGTCACATAATTGTCAAAACACCAAATGCACAAAATAAAGAAAGAATATTAAAAGCAGTAAGGGAAAAAGGTCAAGTAACATATAAAGGCAGACCTATCAGAATCACACCAGACTTTTCGCCAGAAACTATGAAGGCCAGAAGATCCTGGACAGATGTCATACAGACCCTAAGAGAACACAAATGCCAGCCCAGGTTACTGTATCCTGCAAAACTCTCAATTAACATAGATGGAGAAACCAAGATATTCCATGACAAAACCAAATTTACACAATATCTTTCTACAAATCCAGCACTACAAAGGATAATAAAGGGTAAAGCCCAACATAAGGAGGCAAGCTATACCCTAGAAGAAGCAAGAAACTAATCGTCTTGGCAACAAAACAAAGAGAATGAAAGCACACAAACATAACCTCACATCCAAATATGAATATAACAGGAAGCAATAATCACTATTCCTTAATATCTCTCAACATCAATGGACTCAACTCCCCAATAAAAAGACATAGATTAACAAACTGGATACGCAATGAGGACCCTGCATTCTGCTGCCTACAGGAAACACACCTCAGAGACAAAGACAGACACTACCTCAGAGTGAAAGGCTGGAAAACAACTTTCCAAGCAAATGGTCAGAAGAAGCAAGCTGGAGTAGCCATTCTAATATCAAATAAAGTCAATTTTCTATTAAAAGTCATCAAAAAATAAAAGGAAGGGTACTTCATATTTCAAAGGAAAAATCCACCACGATGACTCTCAATCCTCATCTTTGATTGGTTTATATACAAGTGTGCAATTTCTAGGCTTGAAAGTAAAATGATGCTATCTGGTGCTGGATAGAGAAGCCTTATTTTTTATTATGGCAGCTTGCTATTTTTGTAACATGGTGATTTGGTTGAACACAATAAAGTACAGTAGTAACTGATCTCCCCCTCTTCCTGGATGAGTGAGGAGATGATTAAATGTTGATGTCAGCATCCTTGAGCATATTCAGATGAGCTTCTGCTTCTGTTGAAAAGGATGCTGTGTTTGATTGTGGTCCGAAGCTTTGAAGCACTACTTGGCATCTCCTTCCTTGGAGGTCTCACTGTTTAAACATAACAGATTTGATAGCTTGTTGGTAAGGTGAGGTCCAGCTTGTCTCCACTAGGTCATCTTCCTGTGAATCCGGTGGTTATCCGTTTTTGTTCTAGGGATATTTCATTTTTTTAATAACGGTTTTAGCTGACATTCATGGAGAGAATGAATCCTTAGAACTGTGCCACTAGTGAAAGGAAATCCTGTCTAGAGTATGTTTCTTTACAAAGCTGTGTCACACCATCCTTTGGGCCCTCTGCTGGAAAAGTAGAATCAAGTCTCAAATAATGCCTTTTAAATTGTATCCTCTAGTATTATAGATGTAGGACAGTACTGTATCATACCTCTGTGGATGTAAAATAGCTTGTACCTGCTTTATGATACGTAGTAGTGACCGTGCTTTATCAGAGCTGTTTTTAATGATGTTGCTCAGAATGTTTTCTTTCCAGATGATGATTGAGAAGCTAATTTAAAAAAAAATGGTGCCAGGTACCACAAGAGTAACAGAACTGTGCTGTTTTCTCGGGTTTTGTTTTTTTACTTTTTTTTTTTTAATGGAGTATGCTGGATGTCTCTACAGTTTTGTTCAGATGACTGCAGAACCTGGAAAAGCTGTTGCTGCTGTTGATGCATAACACACTGCTATTATTGGTCTTTTTATATAAATATAAATATATATATATATATATATATACAGATATATAATTTGAATTTTTTGAAACTTTACCTGTGCTGTCAACTTTGGAAAAAAGTATCCCCGTTTACTGTGTTGAGTTGGCACTGTACAGAAATTAACAGCCATATTGGTCTAGAAATGTTGAACTTAAGTTTTTTCCATTTGTACAGGGGTAACACACTGTATTAAATATGTAAGGTCTTATATACGTGGGTTTGATTACAAAAACTAATAAAGTATTCTCTAAATTAAAAAAAAATACATGTTCGCACTTTAAGCTTCCATTAAACTTCCACATCAGCAACCCCCATGTAGCAGATCTTTTTCAGAGTTTATTATAATTCAGTCTAGTCTTTAAAAGAGCAATGATGGATAGATTGTCAATGACTTACCATCACACCATAATTATAGATGTGCTATAAAACTGAAGGAACAAAAAGAGATGATGATATCATAAAGTGATTGAGGTAGAGTAGAGCCAACACCCCTAGAGCTGGAGTGAAAATGAGAAATCACTTTAGAAGACAAGGGCATCATTTCTCTGCGTTTATTAGAATGGCATAAAGGTTATATTACCTAGTGAGAATCACTGGCAAATACTTTGAGGCCTGTTTCAGAGATAACTAAAGAATTTAGAACCATGGACCATATACCACACAAGAACTAGAACCTAGAAAGAAACCTTATCCCTGAGTAATGAAAATCCTGAAAGGTACTGCTGAGAAAGGCTCATAACATATAAAGAACCTTCTCCCTGACTCTTGATCCTGATGTTCACCTGCCTTAGTGGCAGACTCTAACCAGAAGTCAGTGATCACCAGAACCTGGATGGTGTCAAACAGTGGTTGCAGATTACTTGATATTTTTCACCTTTCCTTTTGTTGATCGGCAATTGAATCTCTACAGTTGCAGGTTGTAGAGCACTTGCTTCTCTTCGTGTTGAATGTGAGTCTTACATTTGCCAATTTGATTAGATATCATATTCTAGGATATTTCCAAACAAACTATCTTTACAGTTTTAAAGGGAATAATTTTAAAGTATTAGCATTTAAAATTAAATTTTAAAATATTAAGTGTTTATTTAATAAAAATATGATTACATCATTTTCCCGCTTCCTTTCTTCCCTTGTTTTCCTCTCATGACTGGTCTATATCTTCCTAATTAATGGCCTATCTCCTTTATATACAAACATACACAAATTAACATATATATGTATATATTTTTCTATGACTGACTCTTGATATTGAACAACCAGTCCAAGCCCATTCATAGGAAGCACCAATTCTCCCTTCTAATAGCTCATAACTCTTCGTGTAGCAGTTGGGTGCCTTTGAGATGTCTTCCATGTACACTGAGATAGCAGTTGGTTTGGCCTTATTCATATTTTCTTCATATAACCATGTTGTTAAGATATCATTGTGTTATTTTGTTGCCAGTAAAAGAAGCAATTTCACAGAAGTCATTCTGGTTCTCTGGATCTTTGTCTTTTAGCCTAAACTCTCTTATATAATGTTCCTGAGTATTAAACAAGGAAATTGTGTTGAAGATGTATCAATTGGGGCACATTTCTGTCAGTTGTTAGCTATATTTTAATTGTAGATTTTTGTAATGTATTTATGTGAAATCATGCATTATATACTAATGAATATATAATACAATATATTATTTTTATTTATATGTTATATAAAGAAACATATATTTAATGAAGTTATACTACTTGGGGTATCATGCTTCCCTCAAGGGTCATAGGCATCTTAAAAAACAAAACAAAACAACAAAAACAGTGCCAGGTATGAGAATGAAAAAGCCCCTTTTAACTTGTCATCAAGGAGAGGCCAAGAGATGACCAAAACAATATAAGCCGTTGCTCATGCCCTTGATTGCCTCCTGAAATCAAAGATAAATGTCTGTCTTTGAAGATACCCCAAACCTTGAACAGAAGGCTAGGAGAATTGTGTTAGAACTAACTTGAAAACTTTTTACCTGGAGACTTATTTCCATTGTACCCCAAGGTGATATGCAAGTTAAGCAAGGGAAGCAATCAATAGTTCTTCTCAGCTCTGGGGCTTAGGAACCATAACAACAGAGGGCACAGCAAGATATCCCTAAAGTAACAATAGCAGACTTATCAGCTGCTATGTGGACTTAAGGCTTACTTAACAGTAGAGAAATCATCCTCAGTACTGCAAACTTAGCTAAGTACATGTGGCTAGTGAGGTCATAGATTTTAGAGAAGAATCTTCTATCACCACTTTTTAAACCATTATAATTCCTAATTGCATTTGAAATATCTATCCCTATAGCTGCCAGCAAGCAGAGTTCTCACTACTTGTCCTTATTTGAAGAGTAAGGAGACGATTAAAGAATAAGTGGCTATTAGCCCAAATGCTTGAATTACCCTAGTTCCCTAGAACAAACGAAACTCAAGACGGATGATCAAAATGTGAATGCTTCACTCCTTCTTTAAATGAGGAAAAAGAATACCCTTGGCAGGGAAGGGAGAGGCAAAGATTAAAACAGAGACTGAAGGAACACCCATTCAGAGCCTGCCCCACATGTGGCCCATACATATACAGCCACCCAATTAGACAAGATGGATGAAGCAAAGAAGTGCAGACCGACAGGAGCCGGATGTAGATCACTCCTGAGAGACACAGCCAGAATACAGCAAATACAGAGGCGAATGCCAGCAGCAAACCACTGAACTGAGAATAGGTCCTCTGTTGAAGGAATCAGAGAAAGAACTGGAAGAGCTTGAAGGGGCTCGAGACCCCAAAAGTACAACAATGCCAAGCAACCAGAGCTTCCAGGGACTAAGCCACTACCTAAAGACTATACATGGACTGACCCTGGACTCTGACCCCATAGGTAGCAATGAATATCCTAGTAAGAGCACCAGTGGAAGGGGAAGCCCTGGGTCCTGCTAAGACTGAACCCCCAGTGAACTAGTCTATGGGGGGAGGGCGGCAATGGGGGGAGGGTTGGGAGGGGAACACCCATAAGGAAGGGGAGGGGGGAGGGGGATGTTTGCCCGGAAACCGGGAAAGGGAATAACACTCGAAATGTATATAAGAAATACTCAAGTTAATAAAAAAAAAAAAGAAAGCCACAACCAATCTTGCTATTTTAAATGTATGTGGTGTTTTAGAATCTATCTCTAAGAACTATTAGTGTGTTATTTTGAGTAAATATGAGTTTAAATATCATGGTTGCTTTACTGTGCAATAAACATAAAAATTGTAGCTTAGGAAAACAAAGAATTGCTGTCAATACTAAAATCACAGAGTTTAGAAGATTTTTATTTGTCTGGGAAATCTACTAAAAAAATAATTTCTTAATGAATTTTATAGTGCTGTTGTAATTTTTGTTTAGGTTTTACTGCCTCATTCCTAGTTATATCTACTAATGATGTTGACAAATGGCTACAGATATGGTATGCTTTCACATTTCTATAAGTCATACTATTGGAATTTCCCTTTTCTTTCCTTCCTTTGAGGATGAGCATCTTTTCCTATGCCAGAGTGCCACTTTATACACTTTTGTCAAACTTTAGCAAGTCTTCCTTTATATTTCCAGTATCATTGCTTTCGATGTTTGCAATACATACAGACAACATAAAGAATATGGAGTTTTTTGACCTCCTTTACCAAGCAAGCCTAGCCAAACGGGGACCTCAACATTACATCTAATATTTAATGCTTTCTATTTCCTCCATTAAAATTTGAGTTCACTTCCAGGCAATAAATGTAATTTGTATTTCTATTTTGAGTACCTAGTTTAATCCTGGATGCATAGTGTGTACTTAAATAATGTAATTTTATTGTATGTCAATGGAACAACGCCAGAGTCACATATTATAATGGTTTTGGGTGGTGTCCATAGTTCAGCTTTTCCTGTTCATTCTGATCTGACAAGGAACAATTTTCTAACCTTTAAAAACACCTGAAAAACATTTTCTTAAAGTTAATATTTCTTCTGAGGCTATTTATTCATTTCTTGCTGACATTTGGTACCCTGAAGAATTGCCTATTATTCCAATTTTATGAGAAGATATTAGTTTTACCTGATTAGCAACTGTTAGATTCAATTTAATTTTAATTTCACAGTCATCATATCAATAATTTATTTAGGAAAAATTACATAGCTTCCTTGAGAAAATTGGCTTTTTTTGAAGGGAAACTTTCAGAGTCTCCATTTTACTACAACTCTTGGTTTGGTACCAATGCCATTCAGGCTGTCCATTATTTTTAATTTTTTCATAAATGCTTTGAGCTGACTGTGAGCCTGTCATGGATAGTAAAGGATTGTAAGACAAAGGGCATTCTTTGTGCCTATGTGGAGAAATCCTTCAGCATTTAGGACATTATACGAAGCCATGAGTATATGTGAATCTCAACTGTATTATCCTTTCAGGCGATAGACAATTATTTTTCCTTAAAATATAATCCTGAAAGGGTTGTTATTTTGTTCTCTTTGATTCCTATGGATTACTTCAGAACAAAGTCTAGAGAGAGAGAGAGAGAGAGAGAGAGAGAGAGAGAGAGAGAGAGAGAGAGAGAGACTACTCAGAAAAGAGGAATATGATTAATACTTAAATAATAAGTGTTATTTTCAAATTGTGAAAGCTAGTATGTTACCATAGTGAACAAATGGGCTTTTTGTCTGGGCAAAGCCTGCTTGCCCTTCAAGCTGACTCCTCCCTGCACACTAATGGGTCTAATGCTAATAGAGTCCAGTTGTGTTTCCCAAACTCATTTCTTTTCTCTGCATCTTGACACTATATCAGTTTGAGGCAAGCTGTGACAGGCACATTTTCTAAAAGGATACCCATATTGGGGAGCAACCGCCAAAGGCTCAGTGCCAGGTTTAGCCATTAGCAGTAGGAAGAAAGAAATTCTTGTTTTAGCCTTGATCACTGGAATGCTACCCACTGACATTTGAAATAGCGATGTCCTGTTAATTAAACAAATTGTTTTGCACATCTGCTAGGTGTTTAAAGGATGTGAGGATAATATTTTCAGGTCTTAGGTGCTATTTCACAAGAAGATGTGCATATATTCTGTAAGTATATCTGAAGAAAAGGAAAAAAAATAGCTTTTCTTCCACAATGGTGTTAATGTACTCACTGCACCCAGGAATTTCAGAGTATAATGGGTGGCAGGCAGCAGATGTTTGCTAAATACCAGCCCTTTAGAAGGTGTTCAAAGGAAATAGTTTCAGGAACGATCTCTTTCTTTGTCTCCAAGATATCAATGTGGCCCGAGATATCTAAACGAAAGATAAAGCTAGCAGTAGGGAAAAACAAGATAACTTTCTTATTTAGTCTTTAAGTTACCTGCCTCTGAATCTGTACTTCAAGATTTTTTAAAATCCTGGTTCACTTACCTACCTTCATGGAGAAGAGTACACGTCAGTGTACAAGGCAGATTGGAGGAATATTTATAAAATCTGTAGATGCAGCTTCGTGTATTAATGTTTAACCTATATTAAGAAAAAAGAAAGACGGATGATGTGGTCTTTGGTAGCCAGACATCTTTATCATATCACCAACTACTATATCAAATGGAGGTATTTAAATTTTATCTTTTTTCTTTCTTTCCACTTCCAAATAAGTTCTTTTAAGTTTTACTTATTGTCAGGTCTGATTAAGGACACCACAAGGAGACCAACAGAGTCAACTAACCTGGACCCCTGGGGGTTCCCAAAGACTGAACCACCAACCAAAGAGTATACATCGGCTGGACCTAGGCCCTATTATATTTGTAGCAGATGTGCAGCTTGGTCTTTATGTGGGTCTCCCCAAAACTGGAGAACTAGTGAGGGTACTTTCTCTAGATCTGTTGCCTACCTGTGGATCTTGTTCCCCTAACTGAGCCGCCTTGTCTACCTCCAGTGGGAGAGGCTATGCCTAGTCATTCAATGACTTAATGTGCCAGGGTGGGGTGATACCCAGAGGAGGGTATTCCCTTTCTTGGAGAAGAAAGGGAGTTATCATAAGGGAGGGGTTGTGTGTGTTTGTGTGTGTGAGGGGGACTGGAAGGAGAGGGCTGCCATTGGAATGTAAAGTGAATAAATTAATGAAAATTGGTTTCATCTAAAGAAAAGATTTTACCACTCAATTATTTAAAAAAACAGTGACATATACATATTATATTTGGTAGAATATAGCAAGACATTCTTGTGACTTAAGAACACCAGTTTAAGTTTACTTCTAGAAATATTACTCCAGGGGTAACTGTGCTGTGAGAGACACTGAGCCCTTTAATAGAGTGCCCCCCTTCTCATAATCCTTGTGAAGTTTCCTCAGTTCTGATTAAATTCATGTCCTCCCATTATCATTTACTTGCACTCTCTTGGCCTAAGACCTGCATAGACACTAGGCACCCACTACAGGTGCAGTTTGTAGTGTTTTGTGAGTTGTTGATGTTGTTGCTGCATATAAGAGTAAAACATGATGATCACAGTCAATGTGTGCACATGAGCCATTGTGTTACTGCATCAGCATATATCTAATGTGAAACCATATTTTCTAGGATTCTCTTGTTTGGGTAATTCAAGTTTACAGTGAGCCACACGAAAATTTTATGCAGGATTTGGTCTATGAATATGAAATAGTAGTCATTATATTTGAAAGTATAATTGCCAAGCTGTGATCCAGCTCACTGCCTGCTCTTGTAAATAGCTGTACTGGAACACAACCATATTTGTTTATTCATTTTCTTCATACATTGAGAGATTTGAGTGACTTTCAAAGAAATCACATGTCCTGCAAAATCTATGATGTTTTACTATATTTTGTTATATTTTTAAAATAAGATTGCTGACCTCTGTATTCTAGGTTGTTGAAGGGTTGTAGTTTGTACAGTCGCTTGATCTCATCTTTGTAAAGTGCTTGGATTAACTCCAGGTTCTGTGAGTCTCAAGCCAGGCATGTGCAAGTTTTTACAGCAGTCTGCAGCAGCATTATCTCTGGGCCATCTGTATTATGAAGTTAGGCGTAGTAAGAGACACAGACACATTTTGTCTTGTGAACTCCAATGTGTTTACATATGTTCTACTTTGTCCTTCTGACTTTCCTCTTCTGTTCACTTTTCTTTCTGACTGCTTTCCTTGTTTAATTTCAGTGATTTCCCACTCACCATTAAAAGCAAAGGGGAGATTTTCCTTTAAAAAACTTCCTTTGAGTTATTAGGTCCATGGTATTTTACTTTTCTGTGAACATCCAATCATCTCCTTGCTGACCTGAACACTCTTTCTGTGAAACTAGAAACTAATATAGTATTTCTGGGACTAAGTACCTATAATGAATCTCAGTTCTAACTGGGACTCCTACTGAGTATTGATAATAGAATCATGTTCATATTCATTGAAATAATGTTTCTTCATTCACTTCCATACTCTTTCCAAATGTTAATTTCATACAACCAAACATTTTTTTTCCTTTAATTGTGTCTGTTCCCCCCGCCCCCCGCCTCCTCTGACTCTGTTTCAGAACATAGTTGTGCTTTGGATATGTAATCTGCCCTTTGCCAGATCCCTAAGTTTGACATATTTGTTTTTATCCTATGTTTTTCAACTTGACTTTGATTTCTCTCAAACCAGTCTCATATTGTCATTTCTCTTCTCATACAGACTCCTCCAAGAACCTTCCCTTCAAAGTAGATTTTCTATAAATGTATTACCCTTTCTCTTCTTAGTATGACTTTGATTCATATTGACTTCATCAGTCCAATCAAGCTTTCTTTGACATGCTGAGATAGTGTGGATGTTTACTAGCACATGGTAAATTTCCTGGTGCTTGTTGGGTGGGAGTTTTGTTCTTTGATTTTTAATTCTCTCTGTATTTTCAGAGACTATTTTGAATGAATGTTCCATTTTGCTTGTCTGTTCAGCTGGCATGTTTATGGGGAATGCTTGACTGTGTTGGAGGGTGGTCTTCTTGCAGGCATAGCCCATGGTCGAGCAACTGAGTTGGAGGGTAGGACACAAGAGTGAGGATAAAAGAGCTCAGCAGAAGAGAACCAGCTTTTGGTTCCGTTGTTTCTTTGTATAGTCCTTTTTGTTTCTACTTGGTTGATTTCAGCTCTGAGTTTGATAATTTCCTGCCTTCTACTCCTCATGTATTTGCTGGGTGTATTTGCTTCTTTTTGTTCTAGAGCTTTTAGGTGTGCTGTCAAGCTGCTGAAGTATGCTCTTTCCTGTTTCTTTCTGCAGGCACCCAGAGCTATGAGTTTTCCTCTTAGCACAGCTTTCATTGTGTCCCATAAGTTTGGGTATGTTGTACCTTCATTTTCATTAAATTCTAAGAAGTCTTTAATTTCTTTCTTTATTTCTTCCTTGATCAAGTTATCTTTGAGTAGAGCATTGTTATTGAAGACCAGTTTTAGCCCATGATTTTCAGATAGGACACATGGGATTATTTCTATCTTTCTGTATCTGTTGAGGCCTGTTTTGTGCCTGATGATATGGTCAATTTTGGTTAAAGTACCATGAGGTGGTGAGAAGAAGGTATATCCTTTTGTTTTAGGATAGAATGTTCTATAAATATCTCTTAAGTCCATTTGGCTCATGACTTCTCTTAGTCTGTCTACGTCTCTGTTTAATTTCTGTTTCCATGATCTGTCCATTGATGAGAGTGGTGTGTTGAAATCTCCCACTATTATTGTGTGAGGTACAATGTCTGCTTTGAGCTTTAGTAAGGTTTCTTTTACGTATGTAGGTGCCCTTGTATTTGGAGCACAGATATTTAAGATTGAGAGTTCATCTTGGTGGATTTTTCCTTTGATGAATATGAAATGTCCTTCCTTTTCTTTTTTGATGACTTTTGGTTGAAAATCAATTTTATTTGATATTAGAATGGCTACTCCAGCTTGTTTCTTTGGACCATTTGCTTTGAAAGTTGTTTTCCAGCCTTTATCTCTGAGGTAGTGTCTGTCTTTGTCTCTGAGGTGTGTTTCCTGCATGCAGCAAAATGCTGGGTCCCTTTTACATGTCCATCTGTTAGTCTATGTCTTTTTATTGGGAAACTGAGCTCATTGATGTTAAGAGATATTAAGGAATAGTGATTGTTCCTCTCTGTTATTTTTGTTGTTAGAGTTCTGTTTGTATGTCTTTCTTCTTTTGGTGTTGTTTCAAGGACATTACTTTCTTGCTTTTTCTAGGGTGTAGTTTTTCTCCTTGTGTTGGAGTTTGCCATCTATTATCTTTTGTAGGGCTGGATTAGTAAAACGATATTGTGTAAATTTGGTTTTTTTTATGGAATATCTTGGTTTCTCCACCTATACTAATTGAGAGTTTTGCTGGATATAGTAATCTGGTCTGGCATTTGTTTTCTCTTACAGTCTGTATTACATCTGACCAGGATCTTCTGGTGGTCATAATCTCTAGTGAGAAGTCTGGTGTAATTCTGATAGGTCTGTCCTTATATGTTACTTGACCTTTTTCCTTTACTGCTTTTAATATTCTTTCTTTGTTTTGTGCATTTAGCGTTTGGACTATTAGGTATCAGGAGAATTTCTTTTCTGGTCCAATCTATTTGGAGTTCTGAGGGTTTCTTTTATGTTTAAGGGCACCTCTTTCTTTAGGTTAGGGAAGTTTTCTTGTATAATTTTCTTGGATGTATTTTATTGGCTCTTTAAGTTGGGAATCTTTTCTCTCTTCTATACCTATTATCTTTAGGTTTGATCTTCTCATTGTGTCCAGGATTTTCTGGATATTCTGCTCTAGGAGGTTTTTGCATTTTACATTTTCTTTGATGGTTGTGTTCATGTTTTCTATGGAATGTTCTGCTCCTGAGATTCTCTCTTCTATCTCTTACATTCTGTTGGTGATGCTTGCATTTATGACTCTTGATCTCTTCCCTAGGTTTTCTATCTCCAGGATTGTCTCCCTTTGTCTTTTTTGTTTCTGTTTTGATTTTTAAATGCTGGATGCTTTCGTTCTTTTCCTTCATCTGTTTGGTTGTGTTTTTCTATGTATTTCTTTACATACATACATTTCTTGTTGTGCTTCCTTTTTAAGGGCTTCTACTTGTTTACTTGTGTTGTTCTGTATTTCTTTAATTGTGTTACTTATGATCTTCTTAAAATCCTCCATCATCATAGTAAAATGTGATTCTACATCTAAATCTTGCTTTTTCAGTGTGTTTGGAGATCCAGTATTTGGTTGGTTGAAGAACTGGTCTCTGATGATGCGAAGTAGTCTTGATTTCTGTTGCTTTTGTTCCTGTACTTGCTGTTTGCTATTAGGTTGTCTTTGTTGTTAGCTTGTCTTGCTGTTATTCCCAGTGACTTGACCCTCCTGTAGGTCTGTGTGTCAGCACTTCTGTAGACCTGTTTTCTTTCAGCCTGATCTAGGAACAAAGAGCTCTGTTCTTGGGTGTGTAGGCACTCCTGGTGCCTGGCTTTTAGCTCTAGGCACAGGTAAAAACCCCAAAGGGTCCTGCCCCTGACTGTTCCTAGTTTCCTGTGCCAAGGGGGCACAGACAATACTAGATGATTTCCTCTTGGGTCAGGAATGTTGTCAAAAAATAGTTGTCTCCTCTGAGTTCTCAGGAGTGTTGCCACTTCTGAGTCTAGCTCTCTCCCCCATGGAACTTGGGCGCAGGGAGTTTTGTGACTGTTTCAGTTCAGTTCCGGGTGCACACAGTGAAAATAATCTTAAAACCAATTTGATGAAGATGAAAGAGTGCCTTAAAGAGCAAGTAACTAAATCCTTTTTAAAAACTGAAGAAAAGAAAGTGAAGAAATTGGAGGAAAGGAATAGATCTATGAAAGTCAAAATAGCCAAGCAAACACAAACATTTAACAGAATCAAATAAAGCTATTGAAGACTTTGAAAATGGAAATAGAAGTCATAAATAGAAAATAGAAGGAGTTTTCATAAGAAAAAAATCTCAGTAAGTGAAAAGGAACCACATAGGCAAACTTCATAAACTGAATACAGGAGATAGAAGGAAGAATCACAGACGTTGAATATATGATAGTAAAGTTAATACATAAGTCAAAGAAAATGATCTAAAAATTCCTGACATAAAAAATACAGGAAATCTAGGATATCAAGAAAAAACCAAATCTAAGAATAATAGGAATAGAGTAAGAAGAAGAATAGCATCACTAAGACCCAGAAAAAATATTCAATGAAATCATAGAACAAAGTTTTTCTAACCTAAAGAAAAAGATACTATAAAGGTTAAAGAAGCATAAAGAACACCAAATAGATTAGACTATAAAAGAAAATCCCTTCACCAAATAATATTCAAAATGGGAAACATTCAGAACAAAAAAGAAATAATAAAACTTACATGGCAAATGGACCAAGAAATACATAAAGTACACCTATTAAAATTATACCTGATTGCCAGCTAGTCTGCTCCCCTGAAGTCACCACAGCTTGAAGGAATTCCAGGAGATCATTTCACACAAGGCAACTGTTAAGGCACCTCCCTGAAGGCCCACAGCCACAGCTTTGAGCCCAGTGGACTCAGGACCCATCACCCTCCAAAGCCCTGCTCCCAAATTTCATTCCCTCTCTGCCAGGGCAGATTGCCAGCTAGTTTGCTCCCCTTAAGACACCACAGCCTGAAGGTATTCCAGGAGTTTCTCTCCACACAAGGTACCTGAGCAATTGACATAACAGTCTGAAAGCCTCCCTGGAATTCTCCTGCACATAAGGAAAAAGGTCCTACAGTCCAAAGATCTCCATGGAGAACAACTACACACCAGCCAACAGTTTGACTGCTCTTCTGAAAACCCAACAGTCTGAAGACCTCCCAGGGGATCTGCTGCAGCCAGGAAAACAGATCAGTAACTTCTCTGCCACTCTGAAGATCCCACAATCTGAAGGCCTCCTCGAAGAGGCACTGTGACAGGCCAACAAGTCCCAGAATACCTGCCCCTCTGAAGAACCCAACATCAGAAGGCCCCACAGGAAGTCTGCTACAGTCAGGGTCACAGGCCTACCAGGAGACATAAAACAACTCAGAGACAAAAGAGACAAGCTCCAGACAGAGACACCAGAGCAGAACATCAGGGATAACCAGATGGTGAGAGTCATGCACAAGACCATAAGCAACAGAATCCAATATACTTTGGCATCATCAGAACCCAGTTCTAGTACCACAGCAAGACCTGGTTACACCAACAGACCTGAAAATCAGGAAACTGCCTGAAAATCCTATGTTATGAAGATAATAACATCCTTTAAGGAGGATATAAAAAACTTACTGAAAGAAATACAGGAAAACCCAAATAAACAAGTAGAAGCCTTTAAGAGGAAACAAATAAATCACTTAAAGAAATATAGGAAAACACAATCAAGTAGGTGAAAGAATTGTATAAAGTAGTTCAAAACCTAAAAGTGGAAGAAGAAATAATAAGGAAAATGCAAATGGAGGCAACTCTTGGAATGGAAAACCTAGGAAAGAGGTCACCATTACAGATGTAAGCATCATCAACAAAATACAGAAGATAGAAAGGAGAATCTCAGATGTAGAAGATACCTTAAAGTCATTTACATGACTGTCAAAGAAAATTCAAAACATAAAATACCCCTAACCCAGGAAATCTACAACAAAATGAAAAAACCAAATCTAAGAATAATTGGAATAGATTACCAGTACAAAGGATGTTAAACCATCTTCAATAACATCATAGAAGAAAACTTCCGCAACCTAAAGAAATGGGTGGCTGTAAATATACGAGAAGTCCATAGAACACCAAAGAAATTGAAGCATAAAAGAAAATTCTCTTGTCACAGGTAAAACACTAAATGCACAGAACAAAGAGTATTAAAAGCTGCAAGGGAAAAGGGCCAGGTAAAATATAAAGGCAGAACTATCAGAATTACATCAGAATTTTCAAAAGAGACAAAAAAAGCCAGAAAATCCTGAACAGAGGTCAGACTCTAAGTGAAAACAAATGCTAACTCAGGCTACTATATCCAGCAAAACTATCAATCAACATAGATGGAGAAACCAAAGTATTCCAGGACAAAACCAAATATCTATCTACTAGTCCAGTCCTACAGAGGATTCTAGGAGGAAAACTCCAACACAAGGAGGGTACCTACACCAAAGAAAAAACAAGATATTAATCATTTCACAATAAAACCAAAAGGAGAGAACCACATGGACATAATGCCACCTATAAAAACAAACATAACAGGAACTAACAATCATCTATCTTTATTATATCTTAATATTAATGGACTTAGCTCAACTATAAAAAGGCATAAACTAACAAACTGGATTAGAAAACAGGATCCATCATTTTGATGCACACAAGAAACCCACCTCAATAACAAAGATAGCCAAAATCTCAGAGTAAAAGGCTGGGAATAAGCCTCCTAAGCACATGGACCTAAGAAAGAAGCTGGAGTTTCCATCCCAATATTCAATAAAACAGACTTTCAAAAAGTTATCAAGCAAACTGGGAAAGGACACTTTATATTCATCAAAGGAAAAACCCACCAAGAGAAAGTCTCAATTCTGAACATCTATGTCCCAAAAGGAAGGCTACCCACATTCATAAAAGAATTTTACCACAGCTCAAAGCACACATTGAACCCCACACAATAATAGTGGAATACTTCAAAACCCCACTCTCAGTAATGGACCAGTAATTGAAACAAAGACTAAACAAAGACATGGTGAAACTTATAGAGGTTATGAACCAAATGGATTTAATATACATCAACAAAGCATTTTACCCTGAAACAAAAGAATACACCTTCTCAGCACCTTATAGTACCTTCTCTGAAATTGAACATATAATTGTCCACAAAACAGGCCCCAACAGATATGGGAAAATAGAAATAATCCCCTGCATCTTATCAGACTAGCATGGCCTAAAGTTGGTCTTTAATAACAGCAAAAACAACAGAAAGCCCACATACACATGGAAACTGAACAAGTCTCTACCCAGTGATAACTTGGTCAGGGAAGAAATAAAGAAAAAAATTAAAGACTTCTTAAAATTTAATGAAAATGAAGGCACAACATTCCCAAACTTATGGGACACAATGAAAGCAATGTTAAGAGGAAAACTCACAGCTCTGAGTGCCTCTGAAAAGAAACAGGAGAGAGCGTACATTAGCAGCTTGACAGCACACCTAAAAGCTCTAGAACAAAAAGAAGCAAACACACCCAAGAGGATTAGATAGCAGGAAATAGTCAAATTTGAGGCTGAAATCAACCAAATAGAAACAAATAGAAATATACAAAGTATCAACAAAACCAAAAGCTGGTTCTCGTAGTAGTCATTAGAGCTTACTACAAAAGCCTATATTCAACAAACCTGGAAAATCTAGATAAAATGGATGATTTTCTAGACAGATAGCACATACTAAAGTTATAACAAGAGGAGGTAATCTATATAAACAGCCCCATATCCCCTAAGAAAATGGAAGATCTCATTAAAAAACTCTAACCAATGAAAGCCCAGAGCCACGTAGCTTTAGTGCAGAGTACTACCAGACCTTCGAAGAAGACCTCATACTGATATTCCTCAAATTATTTCATAACATAGAAACAGAAGAAACAGTCTAATTTATTGCATAAAGTCACTATTACTCTGATATGTAAACCACAAAAGAATGCAACAGTAAAAGAGAACTTCAGACCAATTTTCTTATAAATATCGATGCAAAAATACTCAATAAAATACATGTAAACTGAAATCAAGAACACATAAAAAACCATCAATCTCTATGATCAAGTAAGATTCATTCCAGGAAGGCAATGTTGGTTCAATTTATGAAAATCCATTAATGTATATTAAGAAACTCAAGAAAAAATCAAATGATTATCCTTTTAGATGCTGAAAAAGCATTTGTCAAAATACAACACACCTTCATGTTAAAAGTATTGTAAAGACCAGGAATTCAAGGCCTGTACCTAAACATAATAAAAGCAATTTACTGCAAGCCAGCAGCCAGTATCAATTTAAATGAGATACTTGAAGCAACCCCTCTAAAATCAGGGACAAGACAAGAATGACCATTCTCCTCATATCTATTCAATATAGTACTTGAAGTTCTAGATAGAACAATAACACTACAGAAAGAGATCAAGTAGATCCAAATTAGCAAAAAGAAGTAAAAGTATTTACTACTTGCAGATGATATGATGGTATGGATAAAAGACCTCAAAAATTCTACCAGATTATTTCTACAGCTGATAAACAACTTCAGCAGAGTATCTGGATATAAAATAAACTCAAATAAAACAGTAGCCTTCCTTTATACAAATGATAAGCAGACTGAGAAAGAAATTAGGGAAATAACATCCTTCATAATAACCACAAATAATATAAAATATTTTGGGGTAGCTTTGACCAAACCAGTGAAAGATCTGTGTGATAATATCTTCAAGTTTCTCAAGAAAGAAACCAAAGAAAATCTCAGAAAATGGAGAGATCTCCTATGCTCATGGATTGGCAGAATTAACATAGCACAAATGGCCATCCTACGAAAAGTAATCTACAGTTTCCATGAAATCTTGATCAAAATCCCAGAATAATTATTCAAAGACATGGAAAGAGAAATTCTGAAATTCATCTGTAAAGAAAAAAACCAGAATAGTCAAAAAATTATTAACAATTAAAGATCTTCTGGGGGAATCACCATCCCTGACTTCAAGTTATACTACAAAGCAATAGTTATTAAAAAACTACATGGTATTTTTGATCATTGGAATAGAATTGAAAACCTAGAAATAAAACCACCCATTTACAGACAATTGATCTTTGACAAAGAAGACACAAATATACAATAGAAAAAAGGAAGTAGGACTAGAGAGATGGCTCAGTGATTAAGAGCACTGACTGCTCTTCCAGAGGTTCTGAGTTCAATCGCAACAACCACATGGTGGCTCACAACCACCTGTAATGGGATATGGGTGTGTCTGTAGACAGCTATGGTGTACACATATAAATAAAATAATAAATAGTTTTTTAACAAGGAAGCATCTTTAATGAATGGTGCTGGTATAACTGGCAGTCTATATGTAAAATGAAAATGGATCCATATTTGTTATCTTGCACTTAGCTCAAGTCCAAACGGATAAAGCATCTCCACATAAAATCAGATACACTGAATTAAATAGAAGAAAAATTGGAAGAGCCTTGAACTCATTGGCACAGGGAGAATTTTGCTAAACAGAACTCCAATGGCTGAGTCTTTGAGATCATGAATTAATAAATGGGAACTCATGAAACTGGAAAGCTTCTGTAAGGCAAAGGTCATAGCCAATAGGACAAATCAACCGTCTACTGATTGGGGAAAAATGTCACTATTCCCATATCCGATAGAGAGCTAATATCCAAAATATATAAAGAACACAAGAAACTACCAAGAATCCAAACAACTCAATCAAAAAAAATAGGTTTAGAACTAAACAGAGAATTTACAACAGAGGAATCTTGAATGGATGAGGAGCACTTAAAGAAATGTTCAAAGTTCTTAGTGATCGGGGAAATGCAAATCAAAACAACCCTGAGATTTCCCCTTCACAAATCAGAATGGCTAAGATCAAAACCTCGGGTGACAGCACAAGTTGGCGAGGATGTAGAGAAAGAAAACACTTCTCCATTGCTGGTGGGATTGCAAACTATACAACCACTCTGAAAATCAATCAGGAGGTTATCAGAAGTTTGGAAAAAGATACCTGAAGACCCAGCTATACCATTCTTCGGCATAAACCCAAAAGATGCCCCACCATGCCACAGGTACACATGTTCCACTATGTTCATAGTGACTTTATTTGAAACATTACAGATGTCCCATGACAGAAGAAAATGTGGTCCATTTACACAACAGAATACTACCAGCTATTAAGAACAAGGACATCCTGAATTTTGCTGGCAAATGGATGGAATTAGAAAATATCATCCTGAGTGAGGTAACTCAGAACCAATAAAACATATATGGTACAAACACACTAATAAGGGGGTATTAGTCAAAAAATACAGAATACCCAGGATACAATCCACAGAATTCAAAAATGTTAACAAGTTAAAGGGAATCAAGTGAGGATGCTTCAGTCCCACTTGGGAGGGAGAAGAAAGCAATCACAGAAGGTAGGAGTGAAGAATCAATGTGGGAAAAAGGAACAGGGAGGAGTAGAGGAGAACATAAATAGGTATTGGGTGTGGAGAACAGGACTGAAGCCCTACAGACAAGCAGAAAGAATGGAAACATGCAACCTCTGGAGGCAGAAGGTATAGGGACCCTCTCGAAAGTAGCAGAGATCTGGGAGATGAGAAATTTTCAGGACTCAAAGGGAGAGAACTTAGATTAAATGCCCTACAGTGGGGAGAGGGAACTTTTACAGCCCATCTCCAGTAGAAAGACAGGACATCAAGTGTTGGGATTGTCATTCCATAGTAAAAATCTCTGACTTAATTTTTCCTGTCTGAAAGAACTGCAGGGACAAAAATAGAGAAGAACCTCAGGAAAAAACTTCTAAGGGCAGGCCAAATTTGGAATCCAGCTCAAGAGGAAGCCTCAAGGCTTGACATTATTACTGAGGCTATAGTGTGCTCACAAAAAGGGACCTATCATGACTATCCTCTGAAACACCCAACAAGCAGCTGAAGAGTCAAAAATCAGATATTAACATCCACTTACTAGAAGTTGTTGACTCCTCTGGTTGAATTAGGGAAAAGCTGGAAGAAAGTGAGTAGTTGGGAGACCTTATAAGAAGACTAGCAGTCTCAATTAACCTGGACCCCTGAGGTCTCTCAGACACTGTCTGACCCACCAATCAGGCAGCATATACCAGATTTTATGAAGTTCCCAACACATATAAAGCAGAGTTCTGACAGGTCGGGACTCAATCAAAGATGTACCTAACCCTCAAAAGACTGGAGGCCCTAGGGAATGGGAAGATCTACTGGGATCTGGATGTAGTGTTGAGGACCTCATCATGGAGATGGGAGCCTAGGGGAGGATCTATGGAATGTATAACAGTCAGAGTTTGGACTGGGAGGGGGATAAAGTTTGGACTGTAAATAAAAAGATAAAATAAAATAATATTAAATACAACTAAATTATACCTGAGTTCTCAGTGGAGATGTTCAAAGATAGAAGTTCTTAGAAAAATTTTCTTCAGACTCTAGGAGACATTAGATGTCATCTCAGACTAACATACCCAGCAAAACTGGTATTCCAGGAAAAAGTTAAATTTAAATGGTATCTGACTACAAATCTAGCCTACAGAAGGGGCTAAAAGGAAAATTTTATGTTAACCAAGGTTTTCCACATACATGAAAACTGAGGAAAAAACAATCTCACATCAGCAAAACCAAAGGAAGGGAAGCACACCCCTACACAACCACCACCACTACCACCACCACCAACATCAACAACAATGTGGTGGTTTGAATATGCTTGGCCCATGGGAAGTGCTATTGTTAGGAAGTGTAGCCCTGTTGGGGAAGTATGTCACTGTGTAGGTGGGCTTTGAGGGTTCCTAGTACTAAAGGTATGCCAAGTATGTAACAACACTCAGCTTTTTGTACAGCACTACGTCTGCCTGAATGATGCCATGCTTTTTCTCATCATAATAAACTGAACCTCTGAAACAGTAAGCTAGCCCCAATTAAATGTTGTCCCTTATAAGAGTTGCTTTAGTCATGGTGTCCCTTCATAATAATAAAACCCGATGTAAAACAACAAGAAAAATAACAGGGATTAATAACCATTGCATATTATTAGCTCTCAATATCAGTGGTCTAAATTCCCCAATAAAATGAACAAGATTAACCAAATGTATAAAACAAATAAGACCCATCCTACTACATATAACAAATACATCTCAACCTCGAAGATTAACATTATCTCAAGGTAGTCAAATGGACCTAGGAAGATAGCTGTTGTACCTGTTTTAATGTCTAACAAAATAGACTTCAAACCAAAATTAACCCAGAAACAGAAAAAGACTCTACATATTCATCAAAGGATTCATATTTATCATTTCTTAATATCTACCTCTCAAAATGAAGGAACCCAAGTTTGTAAAAGAAACACTACTGAAGTTTTAATCACATGTAGACATTTACAAAATGGAACTTAGAGACCGATACCCTGTTAAAGTGATTTTAATTTTTAACCTTTCATTTTTATTGGATTTTTTTATTTACATTTCAAATGTTATTGCCTTTCCAGGTTTCCCAGCCATAAGCCCCCTATCCCATCTCCCTCCTCTGCTTCTATAAGGATGTTCCCCCTCCCCAAACACCCCCCTTTCTCACCTCCCCACCCTGACATTCCCCTATACTGGGGGGTCCAGCCTTGGCAGGACCAACAGTTTCTCCTCACATTGGTACCCAATAAGCCATCCTTTGCTACATATGCAACTGGAGCCATGAGTCTGTCCATGTGTAGTCTTTGGGTTTGGGTAGTGGTTTAGTCCCTCGGAGCTCTGGTTGGTTTGTTGTTCTTATGGGGTTGCAAACCCCTTCAGCTCTTTCAGTCTTTTCTCTAATTCTACAACAGGGACCCCATTCTCAGTTCAATGGTCTGCTGCTCACATTTGCCTCTGTATTTGTCACACTCTTGCTGAGCTTCTCAATAGACAGGTATATCAGGATCCTGTCAGCATGCACTTCTTGGCTTCATCAATCTTGTCTAGTTTTGGTTGCTGTATATATATACGCTGGACCCCCAGGTGGGACAGGCTCTGAATGGCCATTCCTTCAGTCTGTGCTTCAAACTTTGTCTCCATATTCACTGCTATGAATATTTTTGTTCCTCCTTTTAAGAAGGACTGAAGCATCTGCACTTTGGTCGTCCTTCTTTTTGAGCTTCATGTGGTCTATGAATTGTAGCTTCGGTAATTAGAGCTTTTAGGCTAATATCTACTTACCAATGAATGCATACCATGTGTGTTTTTGTGTTATTGGGTTACCTCACTCAGGTTAATATTTTCTAGTTCCATTCATTTGCCTATGAATTTCAGGAAAGTCATTGTTTTTGATAGCTGAGTTGTACTCCATTGTATAGATATTTCTATACCCTATTCTTACCAATAGAGATGCCATCCCATTGAAAAAGAGAAATGATGGAGCTAACCTATGTTATATACCAAATAACCCTAACAAATATTTACAGAACATTCTATCCAAAACAATTCTTTATACAAACTAATTAAAAGACACAGAGAATATCCAAATTATCCAAAATCAGAAACAAAAATGTCGAAGTAAGAATAGTCACCAAGGAAATGTAGAGAATCATAAGGATATGCTGCAAAATCCAATCCTCTACCAAATTAGAAAATCCAAAATAAATGGGTAATTTTCTTGATAGATACCACTTACCAAAGGTAAATATGAGGTGGTAAACAATTTTTATTGACCTATCAACTCTAAGGACATGAAAGCAGTTAGTAAATCACACCCCCTCAATAAAAGCACCCTGGGCCAGATGGTCTTAGGTGGTCTAAGAATACTGTGAGACTTACAAACCAGTCTTATTGCCAGTACTCTTTAAATTTTCTCTAGAATATGAAACAGAAGGAATATTGCCAAATGTGTCCACAGCTAAGCAAATACCTAAACCACATAAAGACCCAACAAAGAAAGCAAATCATAGACCAATATTACTTATGGACATTTGGTACAAAAGTTATCAACAAAATACAAACCAAATCTAAGAACACATCAAAAATATCATCCACCATAATCAAGTAGTCTTTATCCCAGAGATGCCTTCCTTGTTCAACATACTTAAACTGAAATAGATGATCCATTATATAAACAAACTGAAAGACAAAATCTGTACAATTATCTCATTAGATGCAGAAAATGTTGACAAAATCCAACACATGTTTATTCTAAAAATTCTGGAAAGATCACAAATACATGGGGCATACCTAACCATAATAAGTTAATATACAACAATCTGATGGCCAACTTCAAATTAAATGAAGAGTAACATGATCCAATTGCATTAAAATTAGGGCAAGAC